>NC_000087.7:2183557-2381057 GCF_000001635.26 Mus musculus
CCACACTTTGGTCTTTGTTCTTCTTGAGTTTCATGTATTTTACAAATTGTATCTTATATCTTGGGTATTCTAAGTTTCTGGCTAATATCCACTCATCAGTGAGTACATATCATTTGAGTTCTTTTGTGATTGGGTTACCTCACTCAGGATAATGTCCTCCAGGTCCAACCATTTGCCTAGGAATTTCATAAATTCATTCTTTTTAATAGCTGAGTAGTACTCCATTGTGTAAATGTACCACATTTTTTGTATCCATTCCTCTGTTGAGGGGCATCTGTGTTCTTTCCAGCTTCTGGCTATTATAAATAAGGCAAATACCTGAAAAAAATGTTCAGCATCCTTAATCATTAGGGAAATGCAAATCAAAACAACCCTGAGATTCCATCTCACACCAGTCAGAATGGCTAAGATCAAAAATTCAGGTGACAGCAGATGCTGGCAAGGATGTGAAGAGAGAGGAACACTCCTCCATTGCTGGTTGGATTGCAAGCTTGTACAGCCACTCTGGAAATCAGTCTGGCAGTTCCTCAGAAAATTGAGCATTGTACTATCAGAGGATCCCACAATACCTCTCCTGGGCATATATCCAGAAGATGTCCCAACCGGTAAAAAGAAACATGCTCCACTGTGTTCATAGCAGACATTCTCTCTTCTATCTCTTGTATTCTATTGGTAATGCTTGCATCTATGACTCCTGATCTCTTTTCTAGGTTTTCTATGCCCATGGTTGTCACAGTTTGACCTTTCTTTATTGATTATATTTCCATTTTTAGATCTTGGATGTTTTTGTTCAGTTCCTTCACCAGTTGGTTGTGTTTTTCTGTAATTCTTTAAGGAATTTTTGTATTTCCTCTTTAAGGGTTTCTGCCTGTTTACTTGTGTTCTCCTGTATTTCTTTAAGGGAGTTATTTATGTCCTCCTTAAAGTTGTCTATGTCCTTCTTAAAGTCCTCTATTATCATTAGGAGATGTGACTTTAAATCAGAGTCTTGGTTTTCTGCTCTCTTGGTGTATCCATGGTGGTCTTGCTTTGGAAGGAGAACTGGGTTCTGATAATATCAAGCATCTTTGGTTTCTGTTGCCTATGTTTTGCCCTTGCCTCTTGCCATCTGGATATCTTTGGAGTTAGCAGAATTGCTGTCTCTGAGTGTGGCTTGTCCCTCCTGTAAACCTCTGTGTCCATACTCTCTTGGGAGACCAGTTCTCTCTGGGATGAATTTGGGTGAGCAATGCTGTGTCACAGATTCTGCTGTGAGGTGCAGACAGAACCCTGAAGAATCCTGTCTCCAGCTGTTCTTTCATTCCTATGTCCTGATGACTTTGGGCTGTCCCTCTTGGGCCAGGAATTTGAGGAGAATTGGTGGTGTTACGTTTGCTCACAGGTGTGCCAGGACTCATCATTAATTATATATTCAATTTATTTATAACACTGAATGTTGCCCAATCCCACCACTCCTCACACAGTTCTGCCTCCTTCTCCCACCCCATCAGCTCCTCCATCCCTAGTATCCCCTTTCTCTGGGCCATCAAGTCTCTACACATTTAGACCCATCCTCTCCCATTGAGGCAGACAAATCCTCCGTCTACTACATATGTGCAAAGGGCCTCACACCAACCTGTGTATGCTCTTTGGTTGGTGGCTCAGTCTCTGGGTTCTCTCAGGGGCCCAGTTTGTTTGACACTGCTGGTCATTCTATGGAGTTTCCATCCCCTTCAGCTTCTTTAGTCCTTCCCCTCACTCTTCTGCAGGAGTCCTAGACCTCAGTCCAACGTTTGGCTAAAAGTATCTGCATCTGTCTCTGTCAGCTGCTGGTAGAGCCTCTCAAAAGACAGCCATGCTATGTTTTTGTCTATAAGCACAGCATAGCATCAGTAATAGTGTCAGGGACAGGTGCCTGCCCATGAGATGGATCCCATTTTGGGCCAGTCACTGGGTGACCATTTGCCTTAGTCAGGGTTTCTATTCCTGTACAAACATCATGACCAAAAAGGAAGTTTGGGAAGAAAGGGTTTGTTTAGTTTATACTTCCACATTATTGTTCATCATCCAAGGAAGTCAGGACAGGAACTCAAGCATGTCAGGAATCAAGAGCTGATGCAGAGGCCATGGAGGGAATGTTACTTACCTGCTTGCTTCCCCTGGCTTGCTCAGCTTGCTTTCTTATAGAACCTAGGACTACTAGCCCAGGGGTGATACCACTCACAATGGGTCAAATGCCTTACAGCTGGATCCTATGGAGGCATTTCCTCAAGGGGGGAACCTTTCTCTCAGATAACTTCAGCTTGTGTCAACTTGAAATACAAAATCAACCAGTACACCATTCCTTCAGTTTCTGCCCCAGTTTTTGCCCTGTTTTTCTTTCTTTCTTCTTTTTTTAATTTTAATTTTTATTTATTTATTTTTTTCTTTTCCAGAAAGGTGCAATTTTGGTTTGAAAGTTTTGTAGGTGAGTTTATGTCTCTGTCCCTCCACTTATGGGGGTGATTTCTTAAGGTTCGATATAGTCATCCACGTTGAGTTTTGGGATTCTCCCCGCTTCTCATGTCTCTGGGTCTTCCTAGAGGTTCTCCCCACCTCCAGCAGCTGCATATTTCCATAAATTCTCCTGGCTCTCTGGGCCTCTCTTCTGTCTCCACACTTTCCCTCTTTCACCAACATCTCTCCCCCCCCCTCTACCTCCAGTGATTATTTTGTTTCCATTCTAAGTGGGATTAAAGTATCCTCACTTGGGCCTTATTTCTGGTTTAACTCCTTAGGGTCTTTGGGGTGGTACCATGGGTACTCTGAACTTTTTGGCTAATATCTACTCATCAGTGAGTACATGCCATGCATTTTCTTTGGGTCTGGATTATCTCACTCAGGATAATATTTACATATTCCCTCTATTTGCCTGCAAAATTTCTTGTTTTTAAGAGCTGAATAATTTTTCATTGTTTAAGTGACATGAAACCACACTTTCTCTATTTATTCTTTGGCTGGATTACATCTGGGTAGCTTCCAGTTTCTGGTTATTATGTAAAAAGGTGTGATGAACATTGTGGAGCACATGTCCTTACAGTAAAATTTTAACCATCATAAAGGGAGAAAATAAAATGTTCCATGATGAAGTCGAATTTTAACTATACCAATCTACAAATCAAGTCTTACAGAATGTGCTAGAGTAAAAACTCTAAGGAAATTTACTACACCCACGAAAACACAGGAAATAAATATCTCACACTAGAAAAATCAAAAAGGGGAAAGCAAATACCACCAACACCAACTCCACCACCTCCACCACCAACAAGATAAAATTAACAAGAATTAACCATCATTGGTCATTGATATTTCTCGATATCAGTGGTCTTAGTTCCCCAATTAAATAACATAGACTAACAGAATGGATATGAAAATAGGATCCATTTTTTTTTTGCTGCATCCAAGATGCAAAATAGAATAAAAGTGTTCAAGATGTGAATTTGGAAATAGAATAAGTAAATAAAACCTGAGAGAATTCTGGAAATGAAACATTCAGAATTTTGAACAGAATTACAGAGGCAAACTTCACAAACAGAATAGAAAAGATGAAAGAATCTCAAGCTTTGAAGAAATGATAAAATAAATGAATATATTAGTCAAAGAAATTATTAAATCCATCATCTTGCTACATCCAAGAAATATACCTCGACATCAATATAGAAATTATCACAGAGCAAAATTGGTTGAAATATATATTCCAAGCAAATAGACCCAAGAAGCAAGCTCATGTATCCATTTTAATATCTAACTAAAGAGAATTCACTCAAAACTAATTAAAAGAGATAGGAAGGGCACTATATATTTGTCAAAGGAATATGTTTACCAAGAGGACATCTCATATCGTAACATTTATGCCCCAAACACAAGGGCAGGATATATTGTATGAGAAAAATCTGTTTTCAATATAAAGGAAAAAAATGGAAATAAAAAGCTGATATATTAGATGAGACAAATATTATTTATATCCAGGTAATTTTTCATTATTATTTTTGTTTTGACCAACAAGCTTGCTGTTCTATGATATTGCTATATTAATAAGCTTTCTATCATGTTAACAAGTTACCTGAGATATCAGTTTAAAAAGATAAAAACAAAAATATCTTGCATCACAGTGTAGGAGGTTTTAGTTGATTGTAATTTAGCCTTTTATTGTTGGGCTTATAATGAGGTAGCAGGAGTGATATACGAAATAAAGCAGACACAGAATGCTATGTCATTTGGTAAGGAATCTAAGCAAGCTAAACTCAGAAGTGGATGGTTGCCTGGAGAGTGTCTAAGAGAAGCATGGGAAGATTTTGACCCAAACTACAAAGATTCTGTTGCAACAGATAAATTAGAGGGAGTTCTTATCCTCATCATGACCACAATTAACAATGTACATTTAAAAACTTGTAAGGAAATCAATCTTAGGAATTATCCCCAGATATATAATGTGAGTATATGAGTTGATGATCATGTTAATTTACTTGACCTGATAACTTTGCAATGAATACATATCCTGAAGCATCACACTGCATACTGAAAATAGATACACTTTAGTTTCTCAGTTATGTGTTAATAAAGCTGAAGACATTTTATAAAAAAAATGTGCAAAGGTCAGACTAAAGTAAAGATGATGTTGTAAATGATCTTGAAGACAAAATTATGATAATAGTGTCACTAAGGCCCAGAAATGAGGCAGCCATTTCTGCAGAATTCATTCAAAACTGTAAATAAACAGAAGCATATGTGTTAGTGACATTCTATCCTGAGAGATAGTGCTCAGGGAGAGATACAACCTCATGGAAGCTTTTAGAAGATTATTTCTTAGAAACAGAATTATTCATAGCTTTGTATTTGCAAACTCACTTTAAAAAGAACATTAGGGAGGAAATTGTAACAAAAACATTATCTCAAAAATAACATTTTTCATGATATCCCTATCTTACACGAGTTCGCTACCGGCCTGGAAAGACGCAACAAACAGGAATCTTCTGCGGCAAAGCTTTATTGCTTACATCTTCAGGAGCCAGAGAGCAAGAGAGCAAGAGCTCTATTGCTTACATCTTTAGGAGCCAGAGCACAAGAGAGCAAGCAAGAGAGAAAAAGAGAGCAAGAGTTTTATTGCTTACATCTTTAGGAGCCAGAGAGCAAGAGAGCAAGAGAGCAAGAGAGAGAATGGCGAAACCCCGTCCCTTTTAAGGAGAATTATCCTCCGCCTAGGACGTGTCACTCCCTGATTGGCTGCAGCCCATCGGCCGAGTTGTCGTCACGGGGAAGGCAGAGCACATGGAGTGGAGAACTACCCTTGGCACATGCGCAGAATATTTGTTTACCACTTAGAACACAGGATGTCAGCGCCATCTTGCAATGGCGAATGTGAGGGCGGCTTCCCACATCCCTAGATGCTAAGAAACAAGAATTACCCAGATGTTCCCTTATTCTATATGAAATTTTTATGACAATTAAAACACCAGCCCAAGAGGGTCTTTTGACACACTGTCACATATTTTTAGGCTAGTATAGGCTAACAAATTAGAATAAAATTATGCAACAAACTTTATACTTAAGACATTAATTTATGTTTATGGCTATACTCAAAAAATATTGGGCTTGGTTGCCAATGAAACATAATTAAGCACACTGGTCTTTAATATGTGATTTTAACTTTTCCTTAATTATTTCTTTCTTTAAGACATGGTGAACAAGATTTATTTTCTGCAGGATAGTGAGAATTTTAATGGCAACTGAACTCATTTTATATGCTTTGGTCTGACTCTGGTAATATTTGTACATAAATAAACCTAGTCCTACCCAAAAACAAGGAAACTTTGAGCTATGGACATGCACAGACATGAGGTCAATAACTAAACCTGTAACACTATGAATTTAAACAAGTTTCTTACATTTTAGATGCATTCATTTACTCATTTTATAAACCGAATAAATAAGCAAGTGTAATGGATTGATCTAAATAAAGCATGTATCCTAGTAGCTCACTCATGGCAAATACTGAAGAACCTGTAAAGAAAGAGGCCTTCAGATTGTAAATGCTGAAAGCCTCACAGTATCAGTCATGCTGAAGCTTACCTTCTCTATGCCTACTACCTGTAAAGACATATGAGGTTATGATTTTCATTGCTGTAAAGAGACACCATGACCAATGCAACTCATCAAATGGAAAACATTTCATTGGGGCTAGCATATTATTTCAGAGGTCCAGTCCATTATTATCATGGCAAAAGCATGACACTGTGCAGGCAGACATGGGGCTGGAGGAAGTGAAAATTCTACATCTTGATCCAAAGGCAGACAGAAAATGATAACTGTCTTCTTTCAGCAGCCAGGATGAGGCTGGGTGGAGCCGGAGCATAGGGGCCTGAAAGCCCACCTAGTCAGGGACACATTTCCTTCAAGAAGGCCACACTCCTCCAATTAGCACACACCTCATAATTGTGGCAATCTCTATGGCCAAGTATTCTAACCACCACAAATACTGACTTGCCAAATTAGGAGTTTTACATATAATTTGGGAAAAGTCTTGATGCTTTCCTGGAAATCTGACCAAATTCAGAAAGGACACTTCCTACCTCTTCCTCAAGTAGTATGGATCTGGATACCTGGGCTTTCAGAAGAACTAAAAGAGATAAATGGTGATCTTCTCCTTACATATATATCAGACACTGTCCTTAGTTCTATTTTACCATGGAGTTATAGCAGAGACAGTCCATATCCTGACAACTTTGTCATATCTTCCATGTAATAAAGCTAAGCTTCATTTTTTTGAAAAGGAAATTTAAAAACAAGAAAAAATAGCTAATGGTTTTGTTTTCCCTGAAATCACTCTTTTTTTTTTCTTCTAAAAACTCCTTGCTAGTTGATCTAATTTGCCTATTCATGGTTATTATCTCTCTTCAATACCAACCTTCATGGACATACTTTCCATAGGTGGCAATTTTTCAAGTAATATGGCTTTTAAAAATTTTTCTTCTCATGAAGTTATTTTTCTACATAGCAGGCACACTATCAGGTTGTTTGTTTTGTTTTGTTATTTTGTTTTGTATGCTACCATGAGATCAGACATTTACAGGCTGTTCAGTAGTTTTGTTATATAACTGTGCTGCTGAATACAACCCCCACCACAAACTTTAGAATGTAATCTGAGACCCATCCCTAGTCACACTGAGGTATAATCTTCAAGGTCAGAAACCTAGGACCTATACTTTTTAATAGTTTCCCAGGCAGTTATTATAAAGATGGTCCATTATCAGTTGACTCCAATAGTAAACAAGGTTTACTTAGACAAGTAGTATTTAAGCCAATAGTAAGCAAAGGTTATCAGTGTGTTGTTCTACTTCCCTACTTGAAAAATGCAGAAATGCTTCACATACTTCTCTCATTCATCTCAACTTCACATTTTCAGAGGGATATGTCTAATAAATACACAAACCCAAGAAAATACAAAAAAGACACCCTCCACATATTTTAATGTACTACATCCAATTTTATTAATCTTCAGTCTAACATCATGCTTTCTTGCCATTACTATTTTCAGGTACAGTGTAAGTTTTAAAGTCAGTTAAGCTGGAATAGATCAAACAACAGAGGCTGCTCAGATGTCTCTTCAGTAATACTGGTAGCCACTGATGTGACAGGGTTTGGGAGGCCTCCTCACATTTATAATACCTCTTCAATACCGACATTTCCATATATATTTCCAAATCAATAACCCACATGTAAGTAGCAATTTTCCAAGCAATGTGAAGTTTCATATTTTCTTTTTTTCCTCAGAAAGTTCTTTTCTTCCTAGCGGGCACACTGACATTAAAAAGTGGTCTGTAAACAGCCTTACAGGAGATGAAGTTTGCTAAGTGTTGTGTATCCTATAAAAGTCTATTCCACATGTTCTTCTGGGCCCTTTACTAACTTCACTTTTTGTCATTTTAAAGGAAAAAGTAATAATACAGTGATTGAACAAGGCATATCACTAAAAGCCCATGCCCATAGCCCAGCAGAAAACAACCAGCCATACAGCAGGGACCAGTTTGAATTCAAAAACTGCATCAACTCATATTTAATAGAAAGGACATGCCAGATCTAATATCTCTTCTTGTTAGGCTATCGATATTCCTAGAAGTTCAGGTATAATGACAAAATAAAGGCATACTCTTTTAACTTCTCTAACTCCCACATTTTTAGTTTTTATTCTGTCCCTTAATGTTTAAAGGGAAGGCTTGATAAGTCTTTCCAGGGCAGATAATGATAACACAACCATTCAGAGAGAAATTTAGCCTTTTGTGGGAAGCCACATGTGCCATTGCTGAGTGGCACTGACTACTGCTGGCCACCACGCATAAGATTGGACAAACAACCAATGTGTACATATGCAGTAAAGTTTTTTGCAAAGACACTGCCTGGCCCAGGAATGATAATGAGGTTCTGTAAGGTACTGAGAGTATAACCAATCAGATGTGAGACATGCAAATGAGGTATGATAATGAGGTTCTGTAAGGTACTGAGAGTATAACCAATCAGATGTGAGACATGCAAATGAGGTATGATAATGAGGTTCTGTAAGGTACTGAGAGAGAGTAGCCAATCAGATGAGGAACATGCAAATGAGGCTTAGTGCATAACCAATCCAGGTGTGAGACACGTCCCTCCTAGGCCTATAAAAGCAGCACCAGTTCTGGGCTCGAAGTCTTTTCACCTCTACAATCAAGCTCTCCCAATAAACATGTGCAGAAGGATCCTGTTGCAGCGTCGTTCTTCCTGGCCAGTCGAGCGCTCGCAAGAGCCTTTCTCTATGTTTCAATTAATAGTGATTCTAAAATATAACGTTATCGTTCCCTTTTAAATAATAATAAAAAGTGAAATTAGTAAAAGGCCCATAACTACATGTGTAAGGCCTTTTGGCAGGATATAGGACACTTCTCAAAGACTGTCTTGTACTGGGCTGTTTCAAAACCAGTAAATTTGGAGACATAAACTCTGTCTGCATTCTCATTGCCCAGATACAAGAATTAATCATTCTAATATACTTACAATAATTAGTGGTTGGGAGGATTTTTTCTTTTTGGGGGGTTTTTCGAGACAGAGTTTCTCTGTATAGCCCTGGCTGTCCTGGAACTCACTTTGTAGACCAGGCTGACCTTGAACTCAGAAATCCTCCTGCCTCTGTCTCCTGAGTGCTGGGATTAAAGGCATATGCCACCACAACCGGCTGCTTGGGAGGATTTTTAAACACCATAGATTTTTGTTTGTTTGTTTGTTTTATTTTGTTTTACGAGACAGGGTTTCGCTGTGTAGCCCTGGATGTCATGGAACTCACTCTGTAGACCAGGCTGGCCTTGAACTCAGAAATCCACCTGCCTCTGCCTCCTGAGTGCTGGGATTAAAGGTGTGTGCCACCACTGCCGGGCCACACCAAAGATTTTTAAGACTACTGAGAATATTTTTTG
This sequence comes from Mus musculus, assembly GCF_000001635.26. Taxonomy (NCBI): domain Eukaryota; kingdom Metazoa; phylum Chordata; class Mammalia; order Rodentia; family Muridae; genus Mus; species Mus musculus. The sequence goes on from NC_000087.7 coordinate 2,193,016, forward strand.
AAAAGATAGGAAGAAAGGACCTATAGGACCTGTAATGAATGAAAAAAAAAAGAAGGGAAAATTAAGCAATGAAATAAAGAAGAAGCAATTGGAAGGGAGGAAGAGGAGTGAAGATAGGTTGAAAAGAGAAAAAAAAGAAGAGGGAAGGAGAAAATGGCAATGTGTTAGTGAAAATAACAAAGCAAGCAGAGGGAATCATCAACAGTAGAGCCATACAAACAGCCATCTATGTGTTCCTCACATTAAATGGCTGTGTCCTGTAAGAAAATACTTGGTCTGACTTCTTGAGCCACAGCCAAGTCTAAGATGCTCTTCCTCTCCTAAGAATGGAGTATGTTATAATAATCCCATGGTAAAATGAAAATCTTATCAGAAATGCAGTGAACATTCCAAACTTCCAAAAATCCCAGAATACAATTCTATGTGCTGAATAATATGAACGGTTTCCTCTTGGTGACCAGGGAGCTGACTGATACCTATGGATTGTGCAATTACTTAGCATCACAAGAAATGAAGGATTAGGATCCCTATATCAATAGGATCCTTATTCAAACTTCAAAGTGTAGTTTCTACTGAATGTACATTACTTTCAAGCCATTTAAAAAACAAAACAAAACAAAACAAAACATTGTAAGTCAAACCATCCTCTGTTGGGGACAATGTTCAACGTTATGAATAGGGCTAATAGGGATATATGGGTAGACAGCTATGGATGATAAAATAGATGATATGTAGATATCTTAAATACAAATATATAATTTAGAACTTGAAGGAGATAATTTATGTTCATTTTCTTAATAAATTCATATAGGGATTTAGAGATGTGTCTCAGTGGTAGAGTTCTTGCCTGGCATCCATGGGACCTTGAGCATGATCCCCAGAACCATAAGAAAAAAAAAGGAGAAGAAGAAGAAGAAGAAGAAGAAGAAGAAGAAGAAGAAGAAGAAGAAGAAGAAGAAGAAGAAGAAGAAGAAGAAGAAGAAGAAGAAGAAAAAGAAGAAGAAGAAGAAGAAGAAGAAGAAGAAGAAGAAGAAGAAGAAGAAGAAGAAGAAGAAGAAGAAGAAGAAGAAGAAGAAGAAGAAGAAGAAAATTCAGATAAATGACCCATTTATTTTTTCTGATAATTATGTTTTAAAGTTCATTTATTGATAATCTCATATATGTATGCAATTGTATGCATATCCATCAACCACTCCCATTTCCAATTCTTCCTGGACATCTACACTATGTTCCCCTTCAAACATCATAGATTCATTTTTTTTAAAATAAATGAATAAATAAATGTGTATGGTTGTCTTGATAGCACATGTGTCTGTGTACCATGTGCATGCCAAGTGCCTCTGGAAGCCAGAACAGTTCATTGTAGATCCCTTGGAACTGGAGTTACAGATGGCTGTGAACAGGTGATAATCAAACCCAGGTCCTCTGGAAAAGCTACCAGTACTCTTACTGCCAAGCCACGTCTCCAGGTCCTATTCTTCCTCCTATAACACCCATCAACTGCCAATAGCTTTTCCTTTAAAGATAAGTCCCTCTTCCACATTCTAGAATGTTGATTGACTTAAACCTCTACAGGTCTAGTTCAGTCAACCATAGTTGCTGTGAGTTCATGAATACAATGGCCCTGTCATGTCCACAAGAACTAATTACACATAAGATTCCCCAATTTTTGAGTATTTCAAAATCTCTGCCCTTTCTCCCCAGTATTTCCTGAACTTTGTGGGGAATGGGTATGTGTTAGTTACTTTTCTGGTTATGTGATTTTTTTTAAATTAGGTATTTTCTTTATTTACATTTTCAATGCTATCCCAAAAGTCCCCCATTACCCACCCCCACCCCTACTCCATGACCAAAGGAAACAGTTTGGGTTGTGCTTTCAGAGGTATCAAAATCTGTAATGGTGTGGTAAATACATATCAGCAAGTAGCAGGCATATAGCAGGAACAGGAAGCTAAGAAACCACACCATTAACAGTAAACACAAAAAGGAGGTGAACTGTCAATTTGACAATACCTAGTTATCTGGGAAAAGAGCATGAATTGAAGAAATGCCTCCAACAGATTTCATGTAGGTAAACTTGTAGGGTGTATTGGTTAATGAGCAATGAAGGAGGCCCCAGCACAGTCAGAGACAATGCCATTTCTGGACAGATGATACTGAATTGTATTGGAAATCAAGCTGAACAAGCAATAAGGAGCAAGCAGTGTTCTATCATGACTTCTGTTACAATTCCTGCCTTCAGCTTTCAACTGCCTAGAGCAGTTGCTGCTCTATCTTTCTTTGTAAAGGAATGTAAACTGTAAGCTGTGGGGTAAAATAAACCCCTTCCCAAGTTGCTTTAGGTCATCATTTGGCATAGCAATAGAAAACTAATTAAGATAGGTAAAGATCCTTTCCCAATATGTTGGTGACATTTTATCTTATTGATGGTGTCTTTTGCCTTACAGAAGCTTTGCAATTTTATGAGGTCCTATTTGTCTATTCTCGAATTTACAGCACAAGCCATTGCTGTTCTATTCAGGAATTTTTCCCCTGTGCCCATATCTTCAAGGCTTTTCCCCACTTTCTCCTGTATAAGTTTCAATGTCTCTGGTTTTATGTAGAGTTCCTTAATCCAATTAGATTTGAACTTAGTACAAGGAGAAAGGAATGGATCAATTCACATTCTTCTACATGATAACCACGAGTTGTGCCAGCACCATTTGTTGAAGATGCTGTCTTCTTTCCAATGGATGGTTTTAGCTCCATTTTCTTTTTTTTTTCCATTTTTTATTAGGTATTTAACTCATTTACATTTCCAATGCTATACCAAAAGTCCCCCATACCCACCCACCCCCACTCCCCTACACACCCACTCCCCCTTTTTGGCCCTGGCTTTCCCCTGTACAGGGGCATACAAAGTTTACATGTCCAATGGGCCTCTCTTTCCAGTGATGGCCGATTAGGCCATCTTTTGATACATATGCAGCTAGAGTCAAGAGCTCCTGGGTACTGGTTAGTTCATAATGTTGTTCCACCTATAGGGTTGCAGATCCCTTTAGCTCCTTGGGTTCTTTCTCTAGCTCCTCCATTGGGAGCCCTGTGATCCATCCATTAGCTGACTGTGAGCATCCACTTCTGTGTTTGCTAGGCCCCGGCATAGTCTCAGAAGAGATAGCTACATAAGGGTCCTTTCAATAAAATCTTGCTAGGGTATGCAATGATGTCAGCGTTTGGATGCTGATTATGGGGTGGATCCCTGGATATGGCAGACTCTACATGGTCCATCCTTTCATCTCAGCTCCAAACTTTGTCTCTGTAACTCCTTCCATGGGTGTTTTGTTCCCAATTCTAAGGAGGGGCATAGTGTCCACACTTCAGTCTTCATTCTTCTTGAGTTTCATGTGTTTAGCAAATTGTACCTTATATCTTGGGTATCCTAGGTTTGGGGCTAATATCCACTTATCAGTGAGTACATATTGTGTGAGTTCCTTTGTGAATGTGTTACCTGACTCAGGAAGATGCCCTCCAGGTCCATCCATTTGCCTAGGAATTTCATAAATTCATTCTTTTTAATAACTGAGTAGTACTCCATTGTGTAGATGTACCATATTTTCTGTATCCATTCCTCTGTTGAGGGGCATCTGGGTTCTTTCCAGCTTCTGGCTATTATAAATAAGGCTGCTATGAACATAGTGGAGCATATGTCCTTCTTACCAGTTGGGGCATCTTCTGGATAAATGCCCAGGTGAGGTATTGCTGGATCCTTCGGTAGTACTATGTCCAATTTTCTGAGGAACTGCCAGACTGATTTTCAGAGTGGTTGTACAAGCCTGCAATCCCACCAACAATGGAGGAGTGTTCCTCTTTCTCCACATCCACGCCAGCATCTGCTGTCACCTGAATTTTTGATCTTAGCCATTCTGACTGGTGTGAGGTGGAATCTCAGGGTTGTTTTGATTTGCATTTCCCTGATGATTAAGGATGTTGAACATTTTTTCAGGTGCTTCTCTGCCATTCGGTATTCCTCAGGTGAGAATTCTTTGTTCAGTTCTGAGCCCCATTTTTTAATGGGGTTGTTCGATTTTCTGAAGTCCACGTTCTTGAGTTCTTTATATATGTTGGATATTAGCCCCCTATCTGATTTAGGATAGGTAAAGATCCTTTCCCAATCTGTTGGGGGTGTTTTTGTCTTATTGACGGTGCCTTTTGCCTTGCAGAAACTTTGGAGTTTCATTAGGTCCCATTTGTAAATTCTCGATCTTACAGCACATGCCATTGCTGTTCTGTTCAGGAATTTTTTCCCTGTGCCCATATCTTCAAGGCTTTTCCCCACTTTCTCCTCTATAAGTTTCAGTGTCTCTGGTTGTATGTGAAGTTCTTTTATCCACTTAGATTTGACCTTAGTACAAGGAGATAAGTATGGATCGATTCGCATTCTTCTACATGATAACAACCAGTTGTGCCAGCACCAATTGTTGAAAATGCTGTCTTTCTTCCACAGGATGGTTTTAGCTCCCTTGTCGAAGATCAAGTGACCATAGGTGTGTGGGTTCATTTCTGGGTCTTCAATTCTATTCCATTGGTCTACTTGTCTGTCAGTATACCAGTACCATGCAGTTTTTACCACAATTGCTCTGTAGTAAAGCTTTAGGTCAGGCATGGTGATTCCACCAGAGGTTCTTTTATCCTTGAGAAGAGTTTTTGCTATCCTAGGTTTTTTGTTATTCCAGATGAATTTGCAAATTGCTCCTTCTAATTTGTTGAAGAATTGAGTTGGAATTTTGATCTGGATTGCATTGAATCTGTAGATGGCTTTTGGCAAGATAGCCATTTTTACAATGTTGATCCTGCCAATCCATGAGCATGGGAGATCTTTCCATCTTCTGAGATCTTCTTTAATTTCTTTCTTCAGAGAGTTGACGTTTTTTTTTTTTTTTTCTTTCCATTTTTTATTAGGTATTTAGCTCATTTACATTTCCAATGCTATACCAAAAGTCCCCCATACCCACCCACCCCCACTCCCCTACCCGCCCACTCCCCCTTTTTGGCCCTGGCGTTCCCCTGTTCTAGGGCATATAAAGTTTGTGTGTCCAATGGGCCTCTCTTTCCAGTGATGGCCGACTAGGCCATCTTTTGATACATATGCAGCTAGAGTCAAGAGCTCCGGGGTACTGGTTAGTTCATAATGTTGATCCACCTATAGGGTTGCAGATCCCTTTAGCTCCTTGGGTACTTTCTCTAGCTCCTCCATTGGGAGCCCTGTGATCCATCCATTAGCTGACTGTGGGCATCCACTTCTGTGTTTGCTAGGCCCCGGCATAGTCTCACAAGAGAAAGCTACATCTGGGTCCTTTCGATAAAATCTTGCTAGTGTATGCAATGGTGTCAGCGTTTGGATGCTGATTATGGGGTGGATCCCTGGATAAGGCAGTCTCTACATGGTCCACCCTTTAATCTCAGCTCCAAACTTTGTCTCTGTAACTCCTTCCAAGGGTGTTTTGTTCCCACTTCTAAGGAGGGGCATAGTGTCCACACTTCAGTCTTCATTTTTCTTGAGTTTCATGTGTTTAGGAAATTGTATCTTATATCTTGGGTATCCTAGGTTTTGGGCTAATATCCACTTATCAGTGAGTACATATTGTGTGAGTTCCTTTGTGAATGTGTTACCTCACTCAGGATGATGCCCTCCAGGTCCATCCATTTGGCTAGGAATTTCATAAATTCATTCTTTTTAATAGCTGAGTAGTACTCCATTGTGTAGATGTACCACATTTTCTGTATCCATTCCTCTGTTGAGGGGCATCTGGGTTCTTTCCAGCTTCTGGCTATTATAAATAATGCTGCTATGAACATAGTGGAGCATGTGTCCTTCTTACCAGTTGGGACATCTTCTGGATATATGCCCAGGAGAGGTATTGCTGGATCCTCCGGTAGTACTATGTCCAATTTTCTGAGGAACCGCCAGACGGATTTCCAGAGTGGTTGTACAAGCCTGCTATCCCACCAACAATGGAGGAGTGTTCCTCTTTCTCCACATCCTCGCCAGCATCTGCTGTCACCTGAATTTTTGATCTTAGACATTCTGACTGGTGTGAGGTGGAATCTTAGGGTTGTTTTGATTTGCATTTCCCTGATGATTAAGGATGTTGAACATTTTTTCAGGTGCTTCTCTGCCATTCGGTATTCCTCAGGTGAGAATTCTTTGTTCAGTTCTGAGCCCCATTTTTTAATGGGGTTGTTTGATTTTCTGAAGTCCACCTTCTTGAGTTCTTTATATATGTTGGATATTAGTCCCCTATCTGATTTAGGATAGGTAAAGATTCTTTCCCAATCTGTTGGTGGTCTCTTTGTCTTATTGACGGTGTCTTTTGCCTTGCAGAAACTTTGGAGTTTCATTAGGTCCCATTTGTCAATTCTCGATCTTACAGCACAAGCCATTGCTGTTCTGTTCAGGAATTTTTCCCCTGTGCCCATATCTTCAAGGCTTTTCCCCACTTTCTCCTCTATAAGTTTCAGTGTCTCTGGTTTTATGTGAAGTTCTTTGATCCATTTAGATTTGACCTTAGTACAAGGAGATAAGTATGGATCGATTCGCATTCTTCTACATGATAACAACCAGTTGTGCCAGCACCATTTGTTGAAAATGCTGTCTTTCTTCCACTGGATGGTTTTAGCTCCCTTGTCGAAGATCAAGTGACCATAGGTGTGTGGGTTCATTTCTGGGTCTTCAATTCTATTCCATTGGTCTACTTGTCTGTCTCTATACCAGAACCATGCAGTTTTTACCACAATTGCTCTGTAGTAAAGCTTTAGGTCCGGCATGGTGATTCCACCAGAGGTTCTTTTATCCTTGAGAAGAGTTTTTGCTATCCTAGGTTTTTTGTTATTCCAGATGAATTTGCAAATTGCTCCTTCTAATTCATTGAAGAATTGAGTTGGAATTTTGATGGGGATTGCATTGAATCTGTAGATTGCTTTTGGCAAGATAGCCATTTTTACAATATTGATCCTGCCAATCCATGAGCATGGGAGATCTTTCCATCTTCTGAGATCTTCTTTAATTTCTTTCTTCAGAGACTTGAAGTTTTTATCATACAGATCTTTCACTTCCTTAGTTAGAGTCACGCCGAGATATTTTATATTATTTGTGACTATTGAGAAGGGTGTTGTTTCCCTAATTTCTTTCTCAGCCTGTTTATTCTTTGTGTAGAGAAAGGCCATTGACTTGTTTGAGTTAATTTTATATCCAGCTACTTCACCGAAGCTGTTTATCAGGTTTAGGAGTTCTCTGGTGGAATTTTTAGGGTCACTTATATATACTATCATATCATCTGCAAAAAGTGATATTTTGACTTCCTCCTTTCCAATTTGTATCCCCTTGATCTCCTTTTGTTGTCGAATTGCTCTGGCTAATACTTCAAGTACTATGTTGAAAAGGTAGGGAGAAAGTGGGCAGCCTTGTCTAGTCCCTGATTTTAGTGGGATTGCTTCCAGCTTCTCTCCATTTACTTTGATGTTGGCTACTGGTTTGCTGTAGATTGCTTTTATCATGTTTAGGTATAAGCCTTGAATTCCTGATCTTTCCAGAACTTTTATCATGAATGGGTGTTGGATCTTGTCAAATGCTTTTTCTGCATCCAACGAGATGATCATGTGGTTTTTGTCTTTGAGTTTGTTTATATAGTGGATTACATTGATGGATTTTCGTATATTAAACCATCCCTGCATTCCTGGAATAAAACCTACTTGGTCAGGATGGATGATTGCTTTAATGTGATCTTGGATTCGGTTAGCGAGAATTTTATTGAGGATTTTTGCATCGATATTCATAAGAGAAATTGGTCTGAAGTTCTCTATCTTTGTTGGATCTTTCTGTGGTTTAGGTATCAGAGTAATAGTGGCTTCATAAAATGAGTTGGGTAGCGTACTTTCTACTTCTATCTTGTGAAAAAGTTTGTGCAGAACTGGAATTATATCTTCTTTGAAGGTCTGATAGAACTCTGCACTAAACCCGTCCGGTCCTGGGCTTTTTTTGGCTGGGAGACTATTTATAACTGCTTCTATTTCTTTAGGGGATATGGGACTGTTTAGAAGATCAACTTGATCCTGATTCAACTTTGGTACCTGGTATCTGTCCAGAAATTTGTCCATTTCGTCCAGGTTTTCCAGTTTTGTTGAGTATAGCCTTTTGTAGAAGGATCTGATGGTGTTTTGGATTTCTTCAGGATCTGTTGTTATGTCTCCCTTTTCAGTTCTGATTTTGTTAATTAGGATTTTGTCTCTGTGCCCTCTAGTCAGTCTAGCTAAGGGTTTATCTATCTTGTTGATTTTCTCAAAGAACCAACTCCTCGTTTGGTTAATTCTTTGAATAGTTCTTCTTGTTTCCACTTGGTTGATTTCACCCCTGAGTTTGATTATTTCCTGCCGTCTACTCCTCTTGGGTGAATTTGCTTCCTTTTTTTCTAGAGCTTTTAGATGTGTTGTCAAGCTGCTAGTATGTGCTCTCTCCCGTTTCTTCATGGAGGCACTCAGAGCTATGAGTTTCCCTCTTAGAAATGCTTTCATTGTGTCCCAAAGGTTTGGGTACGTTGTGGCTTCATTTTCATTAAACTCTAAAAAGTCTTTAATTTCTTTCTTTATTCCTTCCTTGACCAAGGTATCATTGAGAAGAGTGTTGTTCAGTTTCCACGTGAGTGTTGGCTTTCTGTTATTTTTTTTGTTATTGAAGATCAGCCTTAGTGCATGGTGATCTGATAGGATACATGGGACAATTTCAATATTTTTGAATCTGTTGAGGCCTGTTTTGTGACCTATTATGTGGTCAATTTTGGAGAAGGTACCATGAGGTGCTGAGAAGAAGGTATATCCTTTTGTTTTAGGATAAAATGTTCTGTAGATATCTGTCAGATCCATTTGTTTCATCACTTCTGTTAGTTTCAGTGTGTCCCTGTTTAGTTTCTGTTTCCATGATCTGTCCATTGGTGAAAGTGGTGTGTTGAAGTCTCCCACTATTATTGTGTGAGGTGCAATGTGTGCTTTGAGCTTTACTAAAGTTTCTTTAATGAATATGGCTGCCCTTGTATTTGGCGCATAGATATTCAGAATTGAGAGTTCCTCTTGGAGGATTTTACCTTTGATGAGAACAAAGTGCCCCTCCTTGTCTTTTTTGATGACTTTGGGTTGGAAGTCAATCTTATCAGATATTAGGATGGCTACTCCAGCTTGTTTCTTCATACCATTTGCTTGGAAAATTGTTTTCCAGCCTTTTATTCTGAGGTAGTGTCTATCTTTTTCTCTGAGATGTGTCTCCTGTAAACAGCAAAATGTTGGGTCTTGTTTGTGTAGCCAGTTTGTTAGTCTATGTCTTTTTATTGGGGAGTTGAGACCATTGATGTTAAGAGATATTAAGGAAAAGTAATTGTTGCTTCCTGTTATTTTTGTTGTTAAAGTTGGCATTCTGTTCTTGTGGCTGTCTTCTTTTAGGTTTGTTGGGGGATTACCTTCTTGTTTTTTCTAGGGCATTGTTCCCGTTCTTGTATTGGTTTTTTTCTGTTATTACCCTTTGAAGGGCTGGATTGGTGGAGAGATAATGTGAGAATTTGGTTTTGTCGTGGAATACTTTGGTTTCTCCATCTATGGTAATTGAGAGTTTGGCTGGGTATAGTAGCCTGGGCTGGAATTTGTGTTCTTTTAGTGTCTGTATAACATCTGTCCAGGCTCTTCTGGCTTTCATAGTCTCTGGTGAAAAATCTGGTGTAATTCTGATAGGCTTGCCTTTGTATGTTACTTGACCTTTTTCCCTTACCGCTTTTAGTATTCTATCTTTATTTAGTGCATTTGTTGTTCTGATTATTATGTGTCGGGAGGAATTTCTTTTCTGGTCCAGTCTATTTGGAGTTCTGTAGGCTTCTTGTATGTTCATAGGTATCTCTTTCTTTATATTTGGGAAGTTTTCTTCAATAATTTTGTTGAAGATGTTTGCTGGTCCTTTGAGTTGAAAATCTTCATTCTCATCCACTCCTATTATCCGTAGGTTTGGTCTTCTCATTGTGTCCTGGATTTCCTGGATATTTTGAGTTAGGATCTTTTTGCATTTTCCATTTTCTTTGATTGTTGTGCCGATGTTCTCTATGGAATCTTCTGCACCTGAGATTCTCTCTTCCATCTCTTGTATTCTGTTGCTGATGCTGAAATCTATGGTTCCAGATTTCTTTCCTAGGGTTTCTATCTCCAGTGTTGCCTCACTTTGAGTTTTCTTTATTGTTTCTACTTCCCTTTTTAGGTCTAGTATGGTTTTGTTCATTTCCATCAACTGTTTGTATGTTTTTTCCTCTTTTTCTGTAAGGACTTCTACCTGTTTGATTGTGTTTTCCTGTTTTTCTTTAAGGACTTGTAACTCTTTAGCAGTGTTCTCCTGTATTTCTTTAAGTGATTTATTAAAGTCCTTCTTGATGTCCTCTACCATCATCATGAGATATGCTTTTAAATCTAGGTCTAGGTTTTCGGGTGTGTTGGGGTGCCCTGGACTGGGCGAAGTGGGAGTACTGGGTTCTGATGATGGTGAGTGGTCTTGGTTCCTGTTAGTAGGATTCCTACGTTTACCTTTCGCCATCTGGTAATCTCTGGAGTTAGTAGTTATAGTTGACTCTGTTTAGAGATTGTTCTTCTGGTGATTCTGTTACCGTCTCTCAGCAGAACTGGGAGACAGATTCTCTCCTCTGAGTTTCAGTGCTCAGAGCACTCTCTGCTGGCAAGCTCTCTTACAGGGAAGGTGCGCAGATATCTTGTTTTTGGACCTCCTCCTGGTCGAAGAAGAAGGCCCAAAACAGGGCCTCTCTCAGAAGCTGTGTTGCTTTGGCAGTTCCCAGAAGCTGTCAGCTTCTGTGGTGCAGACTCTCACCTGTGCAGACTAAAATCCTAAGTTCCAGGGAGTCCTGGAACCAAGATGGTGACCGCTGCTCCTGAGGCCGAGGCCGTCTCCCGAGCCAGGCGGACACCTGTCCTCTGGTCCGGATGGTGGCCGGTTATCTGCGGCCCGCCCAGGCTGCTGCCTCAGCGGCTCTGTGCTTCTGCCCGTCCCAGAAGCTGTCCGGTTCTCTGGCGCACCCTCTAACCTGTTCAGACTAATTTCCTAAATTCTGCTGAGTCCCGGAACCAAGATGGCGACCGCTGCTGCTGAGGCTGAGGTCGCTTCCCAAGCCAGGCGGACACCTGTCCTCTGGTCCGGATGGTGGCCGGTTGTCTGCGGCCCGCCCAGGCTGCTGCCTCAGCGGCTCTGTGCTTCCGCCCGTCCCAGAAGCTGTCCGGTTCTCTGGTGCACCCTCTAACCTGTTCAGACTAATTTCCTAGGTCCCGAGGAGTCCCGGAACCAAGATGGCGACCGCTGCTGCTGATGCTGAGGTCCCCTCCCAACGAGAGTTGACGTTTTTATCATACAGATCTTTCACCTCCTTAGTTAGCTTTACGCCAAGATATTTTATATTATTTGTGACTATTGAGAAGGGTGTTGTTTCCCTAATTTCTTTCTCAGCCTGTTTATTCTTTGTATAGAGAAAGGCCATTGACTTGTTTGAGTTTATTTTATTTCCAGCTGCTTCACCGAAGCTGCTTATCAGGTTTAGGAGTTCTCTGGTAGAATTTTTAGGGTCACTTATATATACTATCATATCATCTGCAAAAAGTGATATTTTGACTTCATCTTTTCCAATTTGTATCCCCTTGATCTCCTTTTGTTGTCGAATTGCTCTGGCTAATACTTCAAGTATTATGTTGAAAAGGTAGGCAGAAAGTGGGCAGCCTTGTCTAGTCCCTGATTTTAGTGGGATTGCTTCCAGCTTCTCTCCATTTACTTTGATGTTGGCTACTGGTTTGCTGAAGATTGCTTTTATCATGTTTAGGTATGGGCCTTGAATTCCTGATCTTTCCAAAACTTTTATTATGAATGGGTGTTGAATCTTGTCAAATGCTTTTTCTGCATCTAACTAGATGATCATGTGGTTTTTGTCTTTGAGTTTGTTTATATAATGGATTACATTGATGGATTTTCGTGTATTAAACCATCCCTGCATCCCTGGAATAAAACCTACTTGGTCAGAATGGATGATTGCTTTAATATGTTCTTGGATTCGGTTAGCAAGAATTTTATTGAGGATTTTTGCATCTATATTCATAAGAGAAATTGGTCTGAAGTTCTGTATCTTTGTTGAATCTTTCTGTGGTTTAGGTATCAGAGTAATAGTGGCTTCATAAAATGAGTTGGGTAGAGTACCTTCTACTTCTATTTTGTGAAATAGTTTGTGCAGAACTGGAATTAGATCTTCTTTGAAGGTCTGATAGAACTCTGAACTAAACCCGTCTGGTCCTGGGCTTTTTTTTGGCTGGGAGACTATTAATAACTGCTTCTATTTCTTTAGGTGATATGGGACTGTTTAGATGGTCAACTTGATCCTGACTCAACTTTGGTACCTGGTATCTGTCCAGAAATTTGTCCATTTCATCCAGGTTTTCCAGTTTTGTTGAGTATAACCTTTTGTAGAAGGATCTGATGGTGTTTTGGATTTCTTCAGGATCTGTTGTTATGTCTCCCTTTTCATTTCTGATTTTGTTAATTAGGATTTTGTCCCTGTGCCTTTTAGTAAGTCTAGCTAAGCGTTTATCTATCTTGTTGATTTTCTCAAAGAACCAACTCCTCGTTTGGTTAATTCTTTGAATAGTTCTTGTTTCCACTTGGTTGATTTCACCCCTGAGTTTGATTATTTCCTGCCGTCTACTCCTCCTGGGTGAATTTGCTTCCTTTTTTCTAGAGCTTTTAGATGTGTTGTCAAGCTGCTAGTATATGCTCTCTCCCGTTTCTTCTTGGATGCACTCAGAGCTATGAGTTTCCCTCTTAGAAATGCTTTCATTGTGTCCCAAAGGTTTGGGTACGTTGTGGCTTCATTTTCATTAAACTCTAAAAAGTCTTTAATTTCTTTCTTTATTCCTTCCTTGACCAAGGTATCATTGAGAAGAGTGTTGTTCAGTTTCCATGTGAATGTTGGCTTTCCATTATTTATGTTGTTATTGAGGATCAGTCTTAGGCCATGGTGGTCTGATAGGATACATGGGACAATTTCAAAATTTTTGTATCTGTTGAGGCCTGTTTTGTGACCAATTATAAGGTCAATTTTGGAGAAGGATCTGTGAGGTGCTGAGAAGAGGGTATATCCTTTTGTTTTAGGATAAAATGTTCTGTAGATATCTGTTAGGTCCATTTGTTTCATAACTTCTGTTAGTTTCACTGTGTCCCTGTTTAGTTTCTGTTCCCACTATCTGTCCCTTGATGAAAGTGGTGTGTTGAAGTCTCCCACTATTATTGTGTGAGGTGCAATGTGTGCTTTGAGCTTTACTAAAATGTCTTTAATGAACGTGGCTGCCCTTGCATTTGGAGCGTAGATATTCAGAATTGAGAGTTCCTCTTGGAGGATTTTACCTTTGATGAGTCTGAAGTGTCCCTCCTTGTCCTTTTTGATAACTTTGGGTTGGAAGTCGATTTTATCCGATATTAGAATGGCTACTCCAGCTTGTTTCTTCGGACCATTTGCTTGGAAAATTGTTTTCCAGCCTTTCACTCTGAGGTAGTGTCTGTCTTTTTCCCTGAGATGGGTTTCCTGTAAGCAGCAGAATGTTGGGTCCTGTTTGTGTAGCCAGTCTGTTAGTCTATGTCTTTTTATTGGGGAATTGAGTCCATTAATATTAAGAGATATTAAGGAAAAGTAATTGTTGCTTCTTTTTATTTTTGTTGTTAGAGTTGGCATTCTGTTCTTGTGGCTGTCTTCTTTTTGGTTTGTTGAGGGATTACTTTCTTGTTTGTTCTAGGGCGTGATTTCCGTCCTTGTATTGCTTCTTTTCTGTTATTATCCTTTGAAGGGCTGGATTCGTGGAAAGATATTGTGTGAATTTGGTTTTGTCGTGGAATACTTTGGTTTCTCCATCTATGGTTATTGAGAGTTTGGCCGGGTATAGCTGGCATTTGTGTTCTCTTAGTGTCTGTATAACATCTGTCCAGTCTCTTCTGGCTTTCATAGTCTCTGGTGAAAAGTCTGGTGTAATTCTGATAGGCCTTCCTTTATATGTTACTTGACCTTTCTCCCTTACTGCTTTTAATATTCTATCTTTATTTAGTGCATTTGTTGTTCTGATTATTATGTGTCGGGAGGAATTTCTTTTCTGGTCCAGTCTATTTGGAGTTCTGTAGGCTTCTTGTATGATCATGGGCATCTCTTTCTTTACGTTTGGGAAGTTTTCTTCAATTATTTTGTTGAAGATATTAGCTGGCCCTTTAAGTTGAAAATCTTCATTCTCATCAATTCCTATTATCCGTAGGTTTGGTCTTCTCATTGTGTCCTGGATTTCGTGGATGTTTTGAGTTAGGATCCTTTTGCATTTTGTAGTTTCTTTGACTGTTGTGTCGATGTTCTCTATGGAATCTTCTGCACCTGAGATTCTCTCTTCCATTTCTTGTATTCTGTTGCTGATGCTCGCATCTATGGTTCCAGATCTCTTTCCTAGGGTTTCTATCTCCAGCGTTGCCTCGCTTTGGGTTTTCTTTACTGTGTCTACTTCCCTTTTTAGTTCTAGTATGGTTTTGTTCATTTCCATTACCTGTTTGGATGTGTTTTCCTGTTTTTCTTTAAGGACTCCTACCTGTTTGGCTTTGTTTTCCTGCTTTTCTTTAAGGGCCTGTAACTCTTTAGCAGTGCTCTCCTGTAATTCTTTAAGTGACTTATGAAAGTCCTTCTTGATATCCTCTATCATCATCATGAAAAATGTTTTTAAATCTGGGTCTAAATTTTCAGTTGTGTTGGGGTGCCCAGGACTAGGTGGGGTGGGAGTGCTGCGCTCTGATGATGGTGAGTGGTCTTGATTTCTGTTAGTAGGATTCTTACGTTTGCCTTTAGCCATGTGGTAATCTCTGAAGCTAGCTGTTATAGTTGTCTCTGTTAAGAGCTTGTACTTCAGGTGACTCTGTTAGCCTCTATAAGCAGACCTGGGAGGGTAGCACTCTCCTTGGTTTCAGTGGGTAGAGTATTCTCTGCAGGAAAGCTCTCTTCTTGCAGGGAAGGTACCCAGATATCTGGTGTTCGAACTGGACTCCTGGCAGAAGTTGTGTTCCACTCACTAGAGGTCTTAGGATCCCGTGAGGAATCCTGTGTGGGCCCTTGCGGGTGTCAGGCGACTCTGCTGGCAAGGAAGCCCGGGGCTCGAGTGGAGCGGAAGGGGCTTTTGTCCCGGGTCAGGCCCGGGCAGTCTGCTTCCCTATGTACAGCAGTCTCAGGTTCCACGAGATTGGATTGGGGCCGGCGCTGTGTTCCACTCACCAGAGGTCTTAGGATCCCGTGGGGAATCCTGTGTGGGCCCTTGCGGGTGTCAGGCAACTCCGCTGGCCAGGAAGCCTGGGCTCGAGTGGAGTGGAAGGGGCTTTTGTCGCTCCCTTTTCAAAGATCAAGTGAACAAAGACGTGTGAGTCCATTTCTGGGTCTTCAATTGTATTCCACTGGTCTACTTGTCTGTCGATATACAAGTTTCATGCAGTTTTTATCACAATTGCTCTGTAGTAAAGCTTTAGGTCAGGCATGGTGATTCCACCAGAGGTTCTTTTATCATTGAGAAGAGTTTTTGCTATCCTAGGTTTTTTTGTTATTCCAGATGAATTTGCAGATTGCCCTTTCTAATTCGTTGAAGAATTGAGTTGGAATTTTGATCTGGATTGCATTGAATCTGTAGATTGCTTTTGGCAAGATAGCCATTTTTACTATATTGATCCTGCCAATCCATGAGCATGGGAGATCTTTCCATCTTCTGAGATCTTCTTTAAATTTTTTCTTCAGAGACTTGAAGTTCTTATCATACAGATTTTTCACTCCCTTAGTTAGAGTCATGCCAAAGTATTTTATATTATTTGTGACTATTGAGAAGGGTGTTGTTTCCCTAATTTCTTTCTCAGTCTGTTTATCCTTTGTGTAGAGAAAGGCAATTGACTTGTTTGAGTTAATTTTATATCCAGCTACTTCACTGAAGCTGTTTATCATGTTTAGAAGTTCTCTGGTGGAATTTTTAGGGTACTTATATATACTATCGTATTATCTTTAAAAAGTGATATTTTGGCTTCTTCCTTTTCAATTTGTATCCCCTTGATCTCCTTTTGTTGTCGAATTGCTCTGGCTAGGACTTCAAGTACTATGTTGAATAGGTATGGAGAAAGTGGGCAGCCTTGTCTAGTCCCTAATTTTAGTGGGATTGCTTTCAGCTTCTCACCATTTACTTTAATGTTGGCTACTGGTTTGTTGTAGATTGCTTTTATCATGTTTAGAGGTGGGCCTTGAATTCCTGACCTTTCCAAGATTTTTATCATGAATGGATATTGGATTTTGCAACAAATCGTGAAAGAATCTTTACCTATCCTAAATCAGATTGGGGACTAATATACAATATTTACAAAGAGCTCAAGAAGGTGGACCCCAGAAAATCAAATAACCCCATAAAAAATGGGGCTCAGAGCTTAACAAAGAATTCAAACCTGAGGAATACCAAATGGCTGAGAAGCACCTGAAAAAATGTTCAACATCCTTAATCATCAGGGAAATGCAAATCAAAGCAAACCTGAGATTCCACCTCACACCAGTCAGAATTGCTAAGATCAAAAATTCAGGTGACAGCCGATGCTGGCGAGGAGGTGGAGAAAGAGGAACACTCCTCCATTGTTGGTGGGATTGCAAGCTTGTACAACCACTCTGGAAATCAGTCTGGCAGTTCCTCAGAAAATTGAGCATAGTACTATCAGAGGATCCAGCAATACCTCTCCTGGGCATATATCCAGAAGATGTTCCAACTGGTAAGAAGGACATATGCTCCACTATGTTCATAGCAGCCTTATTTATAATAGCCAGAAGCTGGAAAGAACCCAGATGCCCCTCAACAGAGAAATGGGTACAAAAAATGTGGTATATTTACACAATGGAGTACTACTCAGCTATTAAAAAGAATGAATTTATGAAATTTCTAGGCAAATGGATGGACCTGGTGGGCATCATCCTGAGTGATGTAACCCAATCACAAAAGAACTCACATAATATGTACTCACTGGTAAGTGGATATTAGCCCAGAAACTTAGAATACCCAAGATACAAGATACAATCTGCAAAACACATGAAACTCAAGAAGAATGAAGAACAAAATATGGACACTTTGCCCCTTCTTAGAATTGGGAACAAAACACCCGTGGAAGGATTTACAGAGATAAAATTTGGAGCTGAGACAAAAAGATGGACCATCTAGAGACTGCCATACCCGGGGCTCCATCCCATAGTCAGCCTCCAAACGCTGACCACCATTGCATACACTAGCAAGATTTTGCTGGAAAGACCCAGATATAGCTGTCTCTTGTGAGGCTATGCCGGGGCCTAGCAAACACAGAAGTGGATGCTCACAGTCAGCTATTGGATGGATCACAGGTCCCCCAATTGAGGAGCTAGAGAAAGTACCCAAGGAGGTAAAGGGATCTGCAACCCTATATGTGGAACAACAATATGAACTTACCAATACCCCCTGGAGCTTGTGTCTCCAGCTGCATAAGTATCAGAAGATGACCTAGTCAGCCATCATTGGACAGAAAGGCCCATAGGTCTTTTAAACTTTATATACCTCAGTACAGGGGAATGCCAGGGCCAAGAAGTGGGAGTGGGTGGGTAGGGGAGTGGGGGGGGCAGAGGGTATAGGGGACATTTGGGATAGCATTTGAAATGTAAAATAAGAAAATACCTAACTAGAAATAATAATAATAAACTTAATTATGTAGATGTTAGTCAAAAATTAAATTAAAAAATTAAAAAAAAAAGAAACAGATACTGATGTAGCCCAGGCAGCTTTCCAATATTCATAGATGGTCATCAAAAAAATTGACAGAGTGTAATATAAATCAGTTGGTGTACATAAAATAAGCTATTGAAAGCTTGATTTGCTAATATAATCTGTAAAAGAAATATCTAAAACTCATTATCAGTATGTGTAGATTTTTTGTCTTAGATGCCATCTTCTATGTGCAGTGCAGATTATGGTCCTGAATTCAGAAGATTGTCGAAGTAGGAATGGTGAGTCTCCTGTTTTGTGCACAGTTCCTGCCCTAAAAATGAAATTTCTAATGAGACAAGTGAGTGTTTGTTGCTTTGATATATCTTCCAAATAGCTATATATTGTATCACACTCGAATTATGAAGTCAACTAAAAGGCAACTGAATGTTTAAAATATATCACTTTTGGGATAGTATTGGAAATGTAAATGAAGAAATTACCTAATTTAAAAAAAAACTTAAAAAAAAACTAAGTAAGAAAAGAAATCAAGGAATCTCTTAATTATAATCCACTGTAAAATCAAAATATGTTATATACTTCCAATATATAGCAGCACAGATTATACATTGGCATTCCAAAATAGAGAAATGTGGTATAGAGAAGACATAATCAAGAATAATACACAGCAGGGAAAACGCTGAAATCTAAGGCTCTATGTCAAAGGATTTAGATGACTCTGTTCCTCTAGTTTTGGTGCCTGCAATATATATGTATTTTGAGCTTGGTCTTGTTCTATTTCTTGTATGTAACTCTTCTTGAAAGCAAACTCATGGCTCTGCCATCTTCACCATCTTGCTGTCTTCACTGCAAATGAGACTGCACTTTTGCAGTTTCAATCAACATTATCTTAGGGTCCCTGTCTTTTCAGGGTACAGAGATTCTTTTACCACATGCTATCTGGTATTAGCAGCTCTTAACCCAAAGAGGAAGATTCCACAATCCCATGCTTTTGTATCCTTCATGCCCTTGAAGCCAATGCCAGATGGATAATACTGTCAAGTTCAGCTTGGGATGAGCTCTCACCATCTTGAATTATACAGATTTTGTTTGCAGTTGCTTCCTAGAACAGAGATCTCCTTAGGGCTTTTCTTTTCACATGTTGGAATCTTAGAGTCCTAGTTAGGATTACTATTACTATGATGAAACACCATGACCAAAAACCAGTTGTGGAGCAAAGGATTTGTTTGACATACACTTCCATATCATAGTTCATCATTGAAGGAAGTTAGAAAGGAACTCAAACAGGACAGGAATATGAAGGCAAAAACTAAATCAGAGGGCACGAAAAAGAAAAAGGCCAAAGAAATCTATTACATATTTTTTTTAAACTAGTGTCAGACAAATTATTAGGACAAGAGTAGTTGCTGTTAGTCTTCGATTCCTTCTCTGGAGGTTTGTGCTGGGCTTCTAATGTCCATTTTGCTGTCAGCACTCCTGTTTTCCAGTCTCCTGTAAGGATGGCCTATTAAGACATCCTTAAATCATTCAGTCTCTTTTCTAGTCCAAAGTTTCAAGGTCTTCTTATTTCCTTAAAGACAAAACAAAACAAAACAAAAACAAACAAACAAACAAACAAACAAAACATGGTTAGGCTCTTCACAGCAACAGTTGCATGGCCAAAGACAATTTAAGAAAGATAGATCTCATTTGACTTATAATACCAGAGGAATAAGAGTCCAGGATAGCAGTAGGGCATGGCAGCAAGTAACAAGCATGGTAGCAGGATCAGGAAGCTAGCTGAGACATCACATTTTTAACAAAACGCAAAAAAAAAAAAAAAAAAAAAAATTGGAGAGAAAATTCTAAGTTGGAGAAGACTTTAAACTCTCACATTTCACCCCACAAATGTACTTCATTCAGCAAGACTGTAGCTCATCATAACCTCCTCAAAACAGTGCCACCAACTGGATACAAAGGATTTAAATGCCTGAGCTGCCACAGCTTGTGATGTAGATGTCTCATTTGGGACTGAGCACTCCACAGTTGTGTATTCTCTGCATTTGGCCAGTTGTTAGTCTCTGTTTTAACTACAGTCCACTACATAAAGAAATTTCTCTGATGAGGCCTGAGAGCTGCAGTAATTTATTATTATCAAAATAATCCAAGACTGATCTGTTTATAAAAATCATAGTAATAGGCTATCTACTGGGGCTTCTTACTTCCTTGACTGTGGCTTCTTTGCTAGGTTTACAATACCAGGCATGAGTAAGTAATTTCCAATGTGAGGACTGTGGTCCAATGTTAGGAGAGAAGGATGGCGGGTTGTTGAAAAACAAAGGGTTAAAGGGTATTCAAGGATTTACAAAATGATATTACATATGCTATTCACTCAGGGGAAATGTCCCAATACAGTCCACTATTTAGGCAGATGTCAGAACATCCTTAAATTCCAGCACCAACATGGTGGCTGTGATGGTTTGTATATCCTTGGACCAGGGAGTGGCAACATCTGGATTTGTGGCCTTGTTGGAATAGGTGTGACCTGGTTGGAATGGGTGTGTCACTGTGGGTGTGGGTATAAGATCCTCACCCTAGTTGCCTGGAAGTCAGTCTTCTACTAGCAGCCTTTGGATGAAGACATAGAACTCTCAGCTCCTCCTGTGCCATGCCTGCCTGTATACTGCCATGGTCCCACCTTGATGATAATGGACTGAACCTCTGAAACTGTAAGCCAGCATCAATTAAATGTTGTTTTTTTTATAAGACTTGCCTTGGTCATGGTGTCTGTTCACAGCAGGAAAACCCTAAGACCTAAGTTGGTACCAGGGAATGGCCTGACCGTGCTTTTATTTAAAAGAATGTGGATTTTGGGACTTTGGATTTGGAAAGCAGTGGAATGCTTTAAATGGGGCTTAATGGATCCCCCTAGTAGGAATATGGAAGACTTTGTTGCTGGGAGTAATTTGAATTGTGTTCATAGGTCCCAAGAGATTTCAAAGGAGAAGAATTTCAGGATGTGCCATTTTGTGGTATTTTGGTGAAGAATGTGGCTACCTCTTGCCCTTGCCTGAAAAGTCTGCCTAAGGCTAAAGTGAAGAGACTCAGATTAATTGCACTGACAAAGGAAGTTTCAAATAAGCTCAGCAGAGACTTTATTCTTCTCTGGTTAAGTCTTATGAAGAGAAGTTTGAACAAGCATAGCAATCTTAGAAAGGAAAAATATAAAATATATGGTTTGAGTATTAAAGGGGTACCAAGAAGTGAAATGGAGCAAAATTCTATGTTCTAGGAGATATCAGATTAACAGAGCGGGGCAAGATCCTACTCAGCTAAATTTAGATCCAGGCATGGTGGTACTCATCTTTAATCCCAGGAGACAAGCATGCTGATCTCTGCATTAAAGGTCAATTTACAGAGCAAGACCCAGCATAGCCAAAGCTTAGGCAGTGAAGGATTTGGGAAACAGAAAGCCAGTGACAATATAATAGTACAAACTGGTCATGTTATAATTCCTGCAAGAAGCAGAACTTGGCAGCTTCAGCCATGTGGCTCTGGCTCTAGAGTTAAGAATGGAAGGGACTTTTGGGACAATTGATGCTGGTTAGCTGGAGCTAAGAAATTAGCAGTGATTATGAAGAGACCAGCATCACTGAGGTGAAATCTTCTGGAAATTGTTTTCTGGGAACACAAAGAAGCTGTGTTCCATAGATAACCAAGGTTGCACCTCATGATGCATCTGGACTTGATAATGTGTAAGAATCACTCAGGTTTTGAAGGCAAGAAGGGGTCATGAAGAACAGCTGAGGCTTGGCACTGTGAAAGGTCATGGAATGCCACTGGAGAAGGTATAGCCTCAGCTGTAGTTGATGGCCCAGGACTGAAGGGGTCATGCAAAGGATTTGAGGCTTGGCACCATGAAGAGAGCCTATGAGAGGCTATTGGTGAAGTCTAGTTGGAGTGGAACACCACAGTGTATTGGAGATGTCAGTACCATCAGATGATCACCAAGTGCTACAGAGGGCAGAGCTGGAGAAGTGATGCCAGCTCTTAGGAGGAGTCCAAAAGATAAAGTGGAATCCCAGACATTGAAACAAGAAGCTGTAACATTGAAATTGCCTTGGAGACTCAAAGATGTTAAAGATGCCAGAGCCATGAGATACATGCTGAGGAAAGTTGCTAACAAGGAGTGGAAACAGCCAGGAGAAAGCATTTTGTTGCATATGTGTGTGTGTGTGTGTGTGTGTGTGTGTGTGTGTGTGTGTGTGTGTGTGTGTGTGTGTGTACACATAGCCTGTACCATTGAATGCTGGAAGCACGTGATGTGCCTTTTATATTTTGATTTTACAAGTTACAGTAAGAGATTTCATGAGTCGCAGAAGAGACTTTGTGTTTAAGCAGTCTTGAAACTGTGAAAAACTATGGGGACATTTGAAGTTGGACTAAATGCATTTTGCATTAAATTTTGGCTAGAAGCCTATGGGGTTAGGAAGTAGAATATTGTGATTTGAATAAGAATGACCCCTCCATAGTCTCATATATTTAAATGCATAGTCACCAGGGAGTGGCATTATTTGAATGATTAAAAGGATTAGGAGATGTGGCCTCGTTGGAGTAAATGTGTCAATGGGGTTGGGCTTTCAAGTTTCAAGCACAAAGTCTTTCTCTTGACCTACAAATCAGAATGTGATGTACCTACCTCCCTGGTTCAGAGCCTGCCTGCATGTTGACATGTTGTCTGTCACAATAATAATATACTAAATCTCTGAAATTATAAGCAAGCCTCCAATTAAATATTTGTTTTATAAGAGTTGCCTTGGTCATGGTGTTTCTTCACAACAGTAGAACAGTGACTAAAATGACACCATACCCTGCTTGTACTGGAGTTCTCTATAAAACCTTGAATGACCTGGAACTCATAAATCTCTGTCTGCTTCTGCTTCCTAAGTAATGAGATTAAAAGAATGTACCACCAAGTCTAGCATTATATTTCTTTTAAACCTTTGAAGGGTGGTGTTGCTCGAGGATTCTTTGGACACTAAAGTCTATGAACCAGACTAGAAGACTTTTCTAGGTATTTGTAGCCATTATCCAGGGTTAATGACCTTGGGTAGTAGTTATTTTATATCACTGTAGGTATTTTTGCTATAATTGATACTAATTGGTGGTTTGGATGAGAAATGTCAACTGGAACCCAGTTAATGGTACTGTTTGTGAAGGTTTAGGACATGTGGCCTTGCTGGAGAAAGTTTATGACTTGTGACAGGTTTTGAGAGATTTTAAGGCCTCCTTTGTTTGCAGTTTCCTCTCTCTGCTTCATGCTTGTTGTTCAAGACATGAGCTCTCAACCTGTTTGTCCAGCTGCCTAGTCTAACCTGTTTTTTTTTTCCTACATTTCCCTGCCATTATGGATTCCAACATTCTAGAACCATAATCCAAAACAAACTATTTCTTTCATAAGCTTCCTCGTACATGGTTTTTTCTCACAACAGAAAATTCCCTAATACAGAAGTTCTTATCAGAGTATAAGCTCTTGCTGTGAAGAACTTGACCATGTTGAATTTTAGAGAAATGTAGAAGACTTTATAATTTTGGTCTAGAAAAGTAATTAAAATGCTATAAACAGAGCTTAATGGTCACTCATACAAGAAGCTGAAAAGATAGTAGCATTGAGAACAATGCCAACTCTGGTGGCCTAGATTAAGAGGTTTCAGAAAGGTACAAAATTAGAATCTAAGTTAGAGTCTGTTCTTGTGATGTTTTCCCTAAGAAAGTGATTGATTTTTTCTTGTGTCCTAAAAGCAACTTATCTGAGACTAAATTTTAAAATTGTGAACTAATTTCTTTGGGAGAAGAGATTTGATGACATCCTAATGTTGCCTGTCCCATGGTTATTAGTAATGACTCTTGTGAGAACTACAAAAAAAAAAAAAAGCAAAGAAGGCAGAGAGATATACTAAGTTTTAGAGAAAAACAGTACAATGAATCTGAATGAAGTAAAATTAATACAAATGTGTATTTTGATAAGAAAACAAACCCTGGCAAAGTTAATGTTACGGTGGCAGCTTGTGCTGAAAGGCTATAATTGTTAAGGATAAGAGAACCAATAAGGAGAGATTGGATCTGTACTGGCCTAAAAGGAAGGGTGTCCTTTTTTTTAAATTTTTATTTATTTATTTATTTTTAATTAGGTATTTTTCTCATTTACATTTTCAATGCTATCCCAAAGGTCCCCCATACCCACCCTCCCAATCCCCTACCCACCCACTCCCCCTTTTTGGCCCTGGCGTTCCCCTGTACTGAGGCATATAAAGTTTGCAAGTCCAATGGGCCTCTCTTTGCCATGATGGCCGACTAGGAAGGGTGTCCTTAGGGCAAGATCTTACCCAAATAAGCTTCTCTTTTGTAAAAGAGACACTAATATTTTTTTCTATTCCTTTAAAGCAACAAAAACATGTCCTGCTACAAATGCCAAGGCCAAAGGACAATTCTGTGTTGGCAACCTATTGGATGACATTCCCTCCCCTTTAGTCTTTAGCACTTGAATTCTTAATTCACAGTTGAGGGCAGGCACTGTTTGGGTAGGGTTAGAAGATGTAGTCTTGCCAGAGGAAGTATACAACAATGGACAAGCTTTGAAGTTCCGAAGCTTTACCATATTTTGAGTATTCTCTCTTTGGTTCCTGCTTTATGGTTGAAGATATGAGCTTTCCAATGCTGCTTGGGCTTCCATACCTTCAGTCTGATATCATGGACTCTGTCTTTTTGGAATCATAAGACAAAATAAATTCTTCATTAAATTTCCTTGGCCATGTTGTTTTACTAGAGCAATAGGAAAGCAACTAATAGAAATGTTGACACTAGGAGTAAGATATTGTAGTGAAAAGCCTGTAAAAGAATTTGGGACTTTAGACTGGAAAAGTGATCAGATGCTGTAAACATGACTCAATAGGCCATCTTAGTAAGAGCCGGAAACACAGAGCAAACAGCAATACAGATTGTGTTTGCTCAGCTTAAGAGATACCAGAGCAGAACAACAGAGTGTGTTAGCAAAAATGTGGTTGCCTTTTTGCCATGTCCTAATAACTTCCCTGAAGCTAAATTTAAAAGTAAGGGACTAATTTCTATGTTAGCATAGATTTCTAGATGGCCTATTATTGATTCTATCACATGGTCAGTCATTAATAATCAGTTTTTTAGATCTACAATAAAAAGATGAAGTGGGACAAAAATAAAAATGAAATATACAGTTTAAAAAGAAAAAGAGCACCAGGAAACCTAATTTTGCAGGCAAAGCTTGTGCTGAAAGTGACAAGTTTAAAGTGAGGCTTCATCTGCACTGGAAGATAGGAAAGTGTAATCTCAGGGCAGGAGCCCACCCAGCTAATTCTCCAATTGTTGATGAAATGACCTTAGGAATTTTATGCTCCTCAAAAAAGGACAACTAACAAGCTGCTGCAAATATGATTAGGGGAAGGAACAAGATCTTTCTCAACCTGGTAGACAAACTGGTAACTGTTATCTATGTCATTCTGACGTTAGAGTCATTAAGTGTATTAATCAGGGTTCTCTAGAGTCACAGAACTTATAGATAGTCTCTATATAGTAAAGGGATTTATTGATGACTTACAGTCTGCCGTCCAATTCACAACAAAGGTTCAGTAGTAGCTGTGAATGGAAGTCCAAGGATATAGCAGTTTCTCTGTCCCACATAGCAAGCAGATGAAAGAGTGAGAGTTTGACTCCCTTTTTCCAATGTCCTTATATGGTCTTCAGGTGAAGGTGTAGCCTGGATTAAAGGTGTGTGCCACCACATCTTTAATCCCAGATGACTTTGAACTTGGAGATCTCTCTGTCTTAATCTTTTGGAAACCATAGCCACAATGCTCAAGATCTCCATACCAAGATCCAGGTCAGAAATTTCTATCTCCCAGCCTCCAGGTTAGGGTCTTTGGTGAGCTTTCCAATTCTGGCTTGTAGTTCATTCCAAATATAGTCAAGTTGACAACCGGAAATAGCCACTATTTTAATGATAAGAGAAATAAGAGGTCATGAAATCTTCTAGGGTTTCAGAGAGCCAATGAGGTATGCAATGCTTAGAAGGAGAGTAACTACATGGAGGCCTGAAAGTCTATTTCATAAAGCTGTGAAAGTGAAACTTGGATTGCAACTGAAACTGCAAGATATTGGAGATGCTAGATCTGTGGGCTATCTAAGAAGTCCAGCTAAGTATATAAACTGAATACAGTTCAAAGGAAAAATTATATTACAGGAAACAAACTAGAATGGTAAAACCATTGAAGAATTTGGAATTAGTTTTCTGGACATCAAACATGGGACTACGGGTTTTGGTGATTGTTCTGCTGAGATTCAGTCTGCTTTGGTCCAGTATTTTCCCACCAAATCTTCAGTCATCTTCTTTACAATGGCGATTCATATGCTATGTCATTAAATGGAAGAAGTTATATGATTTTTTTTTATACTTATGAGATTGCCTTGAGTCTCAGGGGAGATTTTGGACTTTTAAACAGTATTGAGACTAAGAGACTGTCGGACATTTTTTAAAGAATAACTACAATATGCCCAGAGTCTTTAAGGGAACTAGAATATATTGATTTGATTGAGATGTCTCGCATAATTTTGGCATTTGAATTCTTAGTCCCCAGCTAATTGCAATGATTGAGTAGGTTTAGGAAGTGGCTTTACTAGAGGAATTTTATTACTGGGGAGGGCTTAGAGGTTTGAAAAACATTATGGCATTTCCAGTGTTCACTCTGCTTTCTGCTTGCAGTTCAAGATGTGAGCTCTCAGCTGTGGCTCTGGTTTGCATGCTTTGCGCAGCCATCATGGACTGTAGCTCTGGTGTCATAAGCCCAAATAAACTTTTTCTTGTATAATTTGCCATGCTTATGGAGTGTTCTTAGAGATGTGCAAAAGAGGTGCTACTAATAGTTCTATTTTTTATTTCTGGATTTAGGGGCATGGAGGATGAAAGAACAATGGGTTCATATAATCATCCTCCACTCTTTCAAGAGAGCAGCTGAGGCCAAAAAATTTGTGGCAGAACCATGTCTGCATGAAGGTCTATAGAGGGTATATAATAATACTTACTATTGTATATATGCTTTTAGCAAATACCATATTTAATATTATTATTATTATTATTATTATTATTATTATTGTTATTATATAAAACTATGAAGTTTGTGTTACAATGGAGACACCAAGATGATGGAGATGCCAGAGATATAAATACTGGGATTAGAACTAGTCTAAGAGAAAGATACATCTTTCAGGCAACAAAGCCAGAGGAGCAGAGCCATCTAAGCCCTTTCAAATTAAAGTCCCAGATACCACTTATGGAGTTACAGGAGTTATAACTTTACCTGATAGGTTTGAGTCTTGCTTTGATCCAGAATTTCTTGACTATGTCCTATGTCTTCTCTTTTGCAATGGCAATGGATACTCTGTGCTAATATATGTTGGAGGTATCTAATTTTTTTTTTTGATTTTAAAGCAGGCTCCAGTTAAAGGATTGCCTTGGGTTTCAGAAGAGACTTTTAACATTTAAAATGATTTATTTATTTTTACTTAATACATATGAGTAATTTGTCTACATGCATATTTGTATATCACATGCTTTTGTACTTTAGAAGAGGGCACTTATTATTGAAACTGGTGTTATGGTTTTGAACTAACTTGTGGATACTGAGAACTGAACCTAGGTCCTCTACAAGAGCAAGTTTTGTTAACCAAGCAGCAATCTCTCCAACTCACAAGAGACTTTGGATTTGTAAACAGTGTTATAACTGTGGCAGACTATGAGAACTTTTAAAGATGGACTAAAAGTATTTGTGTTATGATATGGCTGCAAGACTATGGAAACCAGGGAGTTGAATATAGTTATTTAAATGAGAAATTTCCCCTGGGTGAAATAGCAACACCCCAAAGATATCAGATAGGCTGTGGCTCTGGTCAGCTTAATGGAGACACAGCCTCATGCAGTGCCCAGTGAGGTGAGATCAAAGATTTCTTATAATCTAAAGTGACATAAGGCACAGGTAAATATGTCTTTGCTGACAGTTATCAAAGAGTGGAACAGCTTTCATTCCCTTAGAATGGCTAGGAAGTATCCAAACTCACCTGTTGATAGTCATTCCATAAGGCTGAGAGTCTCTAGCAAAGACTTTCATGGTCTTAAAGGGGGAAAGTGGGTATATTTTGTCTTTTTTAAGGCCAGGAATTGACAGTGGTCGACCTGCTCTAGCATATCTAAGAATACAAGCCTTGAGATCTCAGAAACAAAATTGAAAGACAAGAAAGGGAAGTTAAGGGGCGATCAGGTAACTGTCACAACACTTACAGAGATTAAGTAGAGAGTAAAGAACCAGAGTTTAAACAACACTGGGGAGAGGAAATGGTAGAAAAAAATGCATCAAGCAAAATGAAAGTATGTCAAAGAAATATCGCCACACACACACACACACACACACACAGAGAGAGAGAGAGAGAGAGAGAGAGAGAGAGAGAGAGAGAGAGAGAGAGAGAGAGAGAGAGAGAGAGAGAGAGAGAGAGAGAGAGAGAGAGAGAGAGAGAGAGAGAGAGAGAGAGAGAGAGAGAGAGAGAGAGAGACTCTAGATGCCAGGGCTAGTATACTTTTTTGAAAATACATTCCTGAGTTGAGAGAGATTGTTTTCCACTGTCCTGTCTCATCCTAGGTGTCATGCTCTAGGTGCTGCAAAATTGAAATACATCACAGAAAAATGCCTACAGTATAGGATCTGTGAGACATCTGCCCAGGACCTTGTAGCTTTCATAGACTCTGGTGAGAAGTTTGGGGCAATTCCTATCGGTCTGCCTTTATATGTCACTTGACCATTTTCCGTTAATGCTTCTAACATTATTTCTTTGTTTAGTTCATTTGGTGTTTTGACTATTATTTGATGGGAGGGGTTACTTTTCTGGTTGAGTCTACTTGGAGTTTTGTAAGTTTCTTGTATGTTCATGGGCATCTCTCTTTAGGTTAGGAAAGTTTTCTTCTATAATTTTTTGAAGATGTTTACTGGCCCTTTAAGTTGGCAATCTTCACTCTCTTCTATACCTGTTATCCTTAGTTTTGGTCTTCTCATTGTATCCTGGATTTCCTGGATGTTTTGGGTTAGGAGCTTTTTGCTTTTTTGTATTTTCTTTGACAGTTGTGTCCTTGTTTTCTCTGCTATCTCCTAAACCTGAGATTGTTTATCTCTTGTATTCTATTGGTGATGCTTTCATCTAAGACTCCTGATCTCTTTCTGAGGTTTTCTAACACCAGGTTTGTCTCCCATTGTGATTTCTTTATTGTCTCTATTTCCATTTTTAGGTCATGAATGGTTTTGTTGTATTCCTTCACCTGTTTGATTGTGTTTTCCTGTAACTCTGTAAGGGATTTTTGTGTTTATTCTTTAAGGGCTTCTACATGCTTATCTGTGTTCTCCTGTATTTCTTTAAGGGAGTTATTAATGTCCTTCTTAAAGTCCTTCATCCTCATTATGATCCATGTCTAAGATCCATGTCTTACTTTTCGTGTGTGTTGGGGTATCCAGGACTTCATATGGTGGAAGAATTGGGTTCTGATGATTCTAAGTGACCTTGGTTTCTCTTGCTTATTTACTTATGCTTGCCTCTCACCATCTGGTTGTCTCTAGTGCTACATGCCCTGGCTATGTCTGACTGTCCTTCCTGTGATCCTGATTGTGTCAGAACTCTTACAAGTCTAGCTGTCTCTGTGATCCTGTTATTATGGGATCCTGGGATCCTGAGATCCTGGGTGTATCTGATCTCCTGGGAGTCAAACTGCCTTTGGGACCTTGAGATTCTGGTGTGACCATCTCCTGGGATTCTGGGACTTCTGAACCTGGCTATGTTAGAGCTCCTGGGAGTGGAGCTGCCTCTGGGTGTTATGGGGCTATTTGGTGAGTTTGCATCCAAGGACTGCTCAGGGCCCTGGCTCAGACAGAATAGAAGCAATCCATGCCATTGGTCTGGCGGAGTTCCTGCATGCCTGGATCCTTCTGATCACAGTTACTCCAGGTGTTGTGGACAGATCTTGTGTCTTCCTCATGTTTCATCATCTGATCCTGGGAATGTTGGAGGGCGTGGGAGTGGAGCTCCCTCTGGGTGTTGTGGGGCTGGCTGCAGAATTCATATGCAAGTTCTGAAAATTCCAAGCCCAGAATTGGCTCAAAGACTGCCTAGGATATTGGTGAAGGCCAGGAAAAAAGTTGGATTTTGCTTAGGTATTTGCCAAGTCATTGCTTGGAGGCACTTATAATAAAACAACACTGAAAGAAGGCACCCAGATTCAATCAATGATAATGCAAGGATAAGTTTGGAGCATTCGTTTTCCAGGATGCTATGGTTCATGGAGACAAAGTTTCCATAAACTTTTCGACTAGGAACTGTGTCTAATATTTTAGGACTGTCACGAGAGTCTCTACTGGAGTGGGTATTCCAATGGCTGGTGTGTGTGTGAGTGTGTGTGTGTGTGTGTGTGTGTGTGTGTGTGTGTGTGTGTGTCTGTGTGTCTGTGTGTCTGTGTGTTTGCGTCTGTGTTTCTGTGTGTGTGTGTGTGTTTGTGTATGTGTGTGAGAGTGGGTGGGTGAGTGTCACCACAAGCTAATACTCATCAGTTTGTGATCCTGTGAGCACTCTGCAGCACATCTTAAGTCATCATAGCTCTCCGTGTCTAAGGCTAACTGACGTCCAGAAAGTAGTTTAATAGAGTTGACTAATCTCTCCTTACATTACAAAGATATTTTCTACAGTGCATATAATAAACACATATATTTTAGAATATACAGAAACTTGAAAATGGAAATGGAAAAAAATACCTCTACTGACTTTGAATTGAAAAACACATTTTTTTTTTTTTTAGAATTCTCTAGGATAGTTCCATATTCCCTACTCATGAAGTCCATATGTTATCATCTTACAAATTCCTATGAAAGTAATGAGGAGAAATTAACCTTTGTAAGAAAAAAATCCGTTTTTCCTTCCGTGCTCCTGCTCCTGGAATGAAGACTCTTAGACAACTTATTGACAAATGCCTGGGCCACAAACTGTGGCTCATTCCCAAACTAACTCATTTAACCCAGTCAAACTAATCTATGTGTTCTACATGGTTAGTTACATCTTTCATCCTCTTACTTAGCATTTTCCTCAATATCTCCCTTAGCATATGCCCCAGCATCTGTCCCTGAATCTCCTTTTATTCTCCTACTATTTCTCAGAATAGTCTCTTCCTCCCAGTGTCTCACCTCATATTTTATTCCTCAGCTCATTGGTCATAGACTTTATTTTATTGACAGGTGTTGCTTATAAGAGATCCTCTCTACAAACTTTGGGGCACTAGTATCAACTAAATAACTCATTTAAAATTCTTATTTTTATTTTTGTTCATGGGTGATTTGCATATGCCACATGGCTGCACTACCTGCAAAGGCCAGAAGAAGAAGTCATATCTCCCAGACCTAGAGACAGGTGTGAGGGTACAAATTGTCCTGAGCCATCTTTGCAGCCCCTAAATGACACAGTTTTGTCACAGAAAGGATAAAAATGGACACTGCCATTTCTAAACAATTTCACACTGTAGACATCAGCCCACACTACATTTATAAGTCAAAGAGTCCTGTAATATATTAAAGTTTTCATACTCCCACTTTTGAGGGTACCTAACCCTGAACTTTCCCTAGTATGAAGATTGTGAAGGCATGAGTAGCCGATTTTCCAGGCTACTTGCTAATAGTACACCTGTTTTGGTCTACTGAGATTCCATATCCTATCCTGCATATCCTTGATCTCTAACAACCCCCTTTCCCTTGTGGATTCATACCTTTGAACACTGATTTACACTTTTTTTCTGGTGCAGCCATCGGGAGTTAGTTTGGCACTAACTGATTTTTTTTTCTGTTGGTGCTATGTAACACATAAAGATCCACTGAATTTTAAAATATTCATTGCACTAACTTAATTTTATATAAATACTATTATCTCTTATAGAATTCAAATGCTTCAACACAAATGAATTGAATTTTGGATGTTGTGTGAACTTTTAAAACCATTCTCTGGTTTTCAATTTGGTGTGTGTGTGTGTGTGTGTGTGTGTGTGTGTGTGTGTGTGTGTGTGTGTGTGTGTGTGTGTTACTCACAATGGCTAAATTCCCATGAACAAAATCTGCACAGACAAATCCAATAATAGACTGGGGGAGACTCAGAAAGTTTCACCCCAAACAGAGGAGCTGTTGGCAATTAATGGCTGCAGGGTTGAGGACCAGTTTTCCTCATGGATTTGGCTCGTGACAGGCTGCACATGTTCCAGTGTATGTTTGTCCCTACCCCCACATATGTAGTCAGCACTAAATGAACTCAGTCATCTTTATAAAAATGCACATGGAATTAAGGGTAAAAGTGATACAGGAAAAATGGAGAGCAATTCAAGGAGGAGAGGATGGGGATGGATTTGCTCAAACTCATTATGTGCATGTACAAAGCTTTTCAGGAAAAAAATAAAACAATGTAAGTAGATAAGTAAGTAAGTAAGTAAGTAAATAAATAAGTAGACAATTATATTTGTATGCATGTGCATATGTGACAGGTGTGTGTGTGTGTGTGTGTGTGTGTGTGTGTGTGCATGCGAGCATACAGGTATGTAGCACCTGTGACTCGAGGAAGGCAATCATGCAGTATCTTTCTCTATGTTTCTCTTCCATTTTCCTTTGATGCAGTGTGTTGATTAGAATATCCTTGGCCCATGGGAAGTGGCACTATTAGGAGGTGTGGCCTTGTTTGAGGAAGTGTATCATTGTGTAGGCTGGCTTTTGTGTAGTGCTCAAACTCTGCCCAATGAGGAAAAGGGATGCTCATCCTTGCTGCCTGTGGCTACCAGCATCCTCCTGGTTGTCTTTAGATTAATATAGAACACTTAGTTCCTTCTCCAGCACCATGTCTACCTGGATGCTGCCATGCTTCCCACCATGATAATAATGTACTGACCCTCTCAAACTGTAAGACAACTTCATTTAAGTTTTCCTTTATAAGAGTTGCCTGAGTCATGGTGTCTCTTCACATCAATATAATCCTTTTGAACATAGGCAGTATCTTAGCCTGATTTTTAATGCTTACAAGATGATTGCAGCCAGCATGCAAGCACAAAGTAAAGATGATGAATGAGTCCTATTTTCACGTTGTTTCTGTATATTTGAGTGAAAGCTGGGGATTGGGAGAATTAGAGAGAGATGGGAAGGAGAAAGTGAGAATACAAAGACCTATTGGGCTCCTGCCACTTGCCTTTGCATTCAATATTTCAGATTTTAAAACAACAGCCACAACCAACAACAACCAACAACAGGGCACCCATACAACGAACTCACAGAGAAGGCACAAAAGGGCATTACATACTTGTAACTCACTTTCCAGCTAATGCCTGATGTATTGAGCTGATGGATTTTGCGGACAAACCCTGACGATTAATCCCTAGATTGGAGCCCCTAACACTGATGAATGACACTGTGGTCAATAGGACTATAGGACAGGCAATTTTTTTTTCACGTACAATCAACCCATTAGGGAAATAACAAGGTCAGCTCACATATATAAATAATTTTTTATACTGACAGTTGGAATTGTTACTAGATATCCCAGTTCTTTGCATTTTATCTCCATTAGTGTGTTGTTTACAGCCCTCTCTTGCTACATAGAAAACTGCTTCTTTTACACCTATGTTTAATTTAGGGTGCACAATGGAAGCTAAAGACTAATTCAATCCATTACAAAGGAGTGCTCTCTGTTCTTCTTACAGAATTGAAATTAAACTATTTTCAAAAAGTATTTTGCACTTGCCTGGTTCAGTGTCATTAAGATTGGGTATGAAATTTCCCCATAGTCTCAATTGTCTCAAACCGATGGAACTGTCTAGGAATGTTGGGGAACATTTGAACTGTGCCATAGCAGAAGTAGGTCACTGGGGCAGGAAGAAGGGAGCTGGCTGGTTCTGACCTAAATCTTGGCCGCTTAATCCACCCAAGCGTGAGAAGGCCCCATGCAGGCTTTCAATGCCACAGATCAACTTGCTGTTTCCTTCCATGCTATCCCTATCATGACAGTCTGTCCCCAGTGAGTGTGCCCTAAACATCTCTTCCTGTACAAGGATTGTGTCAGGAGTTTAGACACCTTGACATAAAAATAGGTATTTTAATTGTAAATCTGTGTGTGTGTGTGTGTGTGTGAGTGTTTTGTGTCATATAGATGGCTGTCAATTTTGCCTACATGTATTTTTTTTTTACTGTGTGTGTGGTTTTTTTTCATATTTAAAATTGTTTTCACATTTCATAAGAGTTTCACAATCTTCACTTTTAGGGAGATAATCTTCCAAATGGCTACTCCTCTGGAACTCAATAAATGGAAATCGTTCATAGCTTTATGGCCTGAGTGAGAACTGTCAGTTGGTTCCCAGTGATGCTGTGGGACCAAACTTAGGATCTGTGTGCCATCCAGAGTAGCCTCTGTGTTCTTTGAGCTCTACCGTTGGAGGATAATTATGAGTTATTTGTACTGTTTACTCTAGCATAGAACCTCTTTTTAAATTGTTTTCTTTGTCTCCCTAGATGCCATGCATTGGAAATTCCTTCCATATGGAAACTACTGGCCACATTGAATGGGGGGAAAAGGAGATTCACAGTAAATTATAAATGAAGAAAACAGAAGTTACAGCCATATATGTGATACCCCACACACAGCTAAAGGGGTGTGGAAACATGCAGAAGGTTACAGAACTTGCAAAATTTCGTTGGAGCTCATTTCTCCACCATGCTCACATAATTTAGTACTGAATATTCTGATCATTTAATAGATATCTTTCTGTAAATCCTCCTTAATTAAGCTGTGTGACTATGTATACCTCTGTGAATGTCTTTGTGCATGTCTCTCTTTCTGTGTATCTTTGCCTCTGTGTGCCTACTTGTGTGTCTCCTTGTGAATGTTTATGTGCATCTCTCTCTCTGAATGGCTGTGTTTCTCTGTATGTCTCTGTCTCTCTATCTCTGCCTCTCTTCTCTTCTCCTTTCTTCTCTTTCTTTCTTTCTTCTCTTTCTTTCTTTCTTTTTTTCTTTTCCTCTTCCTCTTCCTCTTCCTCTTCCTCTTCCTCTTCCTCTTCCTCTTCCTCTTCCTCTTCCTCTTCTTCTTCTTCTTCTTCTTCTTCCCCTCCTCCTCCTTTTCCTCCTCCTCCTTCTCCTCCTCCTCCTCCTTCTTCTCCTCCTTCCCCTCCTCCTTCTTCCCCTCCTCCTCCTTCCTCTTCCTCCTCCTCCTCCTTCTTCTTCTCTTCCTCCTCCTTCTCTTCCTTCTCCTTCCTCTTCTCTTCCTCCTCCTCCTCCTTCTTCTTCCTTCTGCTTCTCCTCCTGCTCCTCCTGCTGCTCCTCCTCCTGCTCCTCCTTGTCATCATCCCCCTACTTCCTCTCCCCCTCCTCTTCTTCCTCTTCCTCTCTTTCTCCTCCTTCTTTTTCCTCTCTTTCCCACTCCCTACACCCTCCATTCCTCCCTTCTTCCCTCCCACTCCCTGAAACGTTCACAGACTCTTCTCAGGGAGTACTAGTAATTGGCGATTTTGTACTGCCAAACTCTGAAAACAAAGAAGGTCTCCTAAGGCATTCCTGTTGCTGGTCTTTTCCATATAAGCCTTTATATTATACTTTAGCTGTTTTACAAATTTCCTCTAGTTCATTTTACCCCAACCCAACTCCATGACTTGCTTTCTTGTGGGGAGACTCCAGAGTTTCAAACTCACTTCCTGTGTGGTATTGTTCTGCCTGAAAAATCACAAAATCTGGAGGCCAGTGTTAAATTCGGTCCTTGGGTTGTGGGGCATTGGGTTATGTACTGACTGCCTGGTCTCCAGTCAAGCTGAAGTCCTTAACCCTGGTGAAACCTAATGGATAGTAATTTTCACCTACATGGGAAGGAAGACATACCTTCACTACTTTTGGACCCCTGGTTCCTGGTGAATTTACTAAACCCAAAAGCCCCCAAAGGAGAGGCTAATTGCTAACAGTCACTTACAAAATGACCAAAGCTTCTGATCTTTAGGTTAGAGTCCTCCAAGTTACCTAGCAACAGCAAGATAACCAGCTCAATATATGAGGGGCTACTTGGCCTCACTTTACTCTCTCACTCTTACTCTCTCTTTCTCTTACTCTATTAAGCTTTTGCATTCCCTACTCTCTCAAATCATTTACCTCTCTCTCTAAGCCTTCACCTTTCTTACTCTCTACCTAGCTTTCTGTCCTTCCTTCTATCTCTTTTCCCCTTCTCTCCTTTTGGCCATGGCCAGTCTCTCTCTCTCTCTTTTTACCCTTTATGTTTCCCTGTGCCTGTCTACAATAAAGCTCTAAAACCATAGATTGTCAATGTTTATCAAGGCCAGGTGTGGGATGCCAGAGACTGAGAACTTGGTACCAGGGTCTTCTCCTAGTCCTAGTAGGGTCAGTTGATTCACACAGCCAGATAGATGCACAGCCAGGGCTTCATGGTAAGTATCCTTCAGTCCTCCCATGTCTGCCTTCCCAGAGCACAGAACCTCTGGTCAGTCATGTACTCTCTCACTTCCCCCACTTCACCTACACCCACAGTCTCACAATGGACACTTAAAGTTACTACTAATTATTAAAAAGAACCTGCATTTAAATTTAAAAATCATCTCATTTGTGTTGGTAACATCCCACATGCTCAACAGATACTTGTTAGTAGTGCTCACCTGTTGACATTGACACCATAAACTTCTTATTGCTTCTGGTGCTGCGTAAATTTTTTTTTTAATTCTCTTCCAAGCAAGATGAGGATTTGAGCCATTTCTGGTGTCATGTCTTTATATGATCTAGTTCCAGTTTCTCACAGACTTCCAGCGTCTACATTGAGCCCTCAACTTGGGACATCTGCAGCATGTTCCAGAGTTCCACTGGGCTGAGCAGAGGGATCCTAAGTTTTAATTGTTTTCTCTGTCCAAAGTACATGAGATTAAATGTGCAGCCCCAATAGTGTTTTTTATGAACTCTGTATTATTATCATTTCAAATCCTTTTAGCTCTTGACTGAATTGCTGAAAGATGCCTTGTTCTGTGAACCAGCTGCCATTGTTGTATTAAAGTGATTTGATGGATCTTTTCAGCTTTCCTAGCTCTCTTTACTGAGAAAGGCAGCTTCCCTCTGAGGGTATGGTCTCAGAAGATGTTGGATGTCTCAAACCGTTCCATGAAGGCTCTGGGTCTCTGCAGACATGAAACTAAGGCTTTTGAAACAAAACAGAGGAACTCTTTGGTGTCTTTTTCTTGCCTTTTGAAAAATTCTGAGAACAATTCTTACCACTGGAAACTATTCACACACATTAAAATTACTGTAGGCTGAGAAGTCCAACTTGCATTTTAATCCTGATACTAACATAAGGAGGATATTTATTGAAAAAAGTCAAGTATGAATTCTTACACTCTTTGTCTCTTCAAGGATACATTTTTCCCCTTTTGACAAATTAAATTTCTAATTTTATTCAAATCCATTTTTTAAAAGTCCATATTATTTTAAAATTTTAATGGTAATGATAAATAGTTATCTATAAAGTGTCCCAGCTGGATCATGCCCCCTCTTTCTGGTGTTAAATGGAAGTTTAATTTTTTTAAAAAAGTTCTGCTTAATGAAAATCTATTTTTGTTGTTGTTGTTGAATGTTATTTCTTGACTTCAGGAATTTTTTAATACTAATAAGAGGATGACTGTTCTCCAGATGTCTCCTTTCTCCCACCCACAATATAATTTTTTTTCCTGTAAAAATGGGGTGAATCCCTTTATGCACATTATCAAATGTTTCTGATTCAACTTGTGGACAAATCTAGCTACTGACTTTTTCCATAGATGTTCCTTTCCATGGAAATGTAAATACCAAAGCCTGCCTGAGAGTAAGGATTTTCCAAAAGTCTCATCTCCTTGGGAATTCTAATATCCAAAGTTAACATTCATTAAGGGGAATGGATTATGAGCTTGTGAAGGGCATTTGGATGTGAATTTTCCTTCTTATTGTATTTATTTTCCCTTTGTGACTTGAATGCAAGCTACCCACAGACAAAAAGATGTATCTAAAACTAGTTCTCATTATCTCCCTCTCTGTAAATTGGGATTTCTAAAGTTGAATAGGAATGAAATGAGTCTGCAGATTTTGTCCATATACTTCCTAAAAGAAGGAGCAATAGTCATGTTCCACAAACACATTTATCAGACATACCAATGAAATTGCAGGGGTTCTGGCTAAATCTAAAACCCCTGTAAATGAGGATGTATGTGTGTGTGTGTGTGTGTGTGTGTGTGTGTGTGTGTGTGTGTGTGTGTGTGTATGTTTCCATGTGTGTGTGTCTGTGACTCAGTATGTCTAGGTGTATATGTAGATGTGGGTGTTAGGATTTTATTGTTGTAAACAGACACAATGACCAATGCATGTTTTAAAAGGACACCGTTTAATTGGGGCTGGCTTACAGGTTCAGAAGTTCAGTCCATTATCATCAAGGTAGGAATATGGCAGGATCCAGGCAGGCATGGTGCATTTGGAGCTGAGAGTTCTACATCTTCATCTGAAGGCTGCTAGGAAATGACTAACTTCAAGGCAGCTAGGCAGAGGGCCTTAAAGCCCTTGCCCACAGTGATAAATTTCTTTCAACAAGGCCATACCTCCTTCAACAAGGCTATTATCTCCAAGTTGTGCCATTCCCTGGGCCAAGAGTATTCAAAACATCAAATGGGTTTTTGAATGTTTGTGTGTGTATTAATTTAGGTTTTATTGCCATGAAGAGCCACCAGGATCATGGTAACTCTTGAACACTTTGTAACTTAGTTCCAGAGGTTTACTCCATTATTGTCATCCTTAGAAACATGGTAGCATTCAGACAGACACAGTGCTGGAGAAGGAGCTGAGTGTTTTACATTTTGATACACAGGTAGCAGATGGAGTCTTTCTGTCACACTGGGGACAGCTAAGCATAGCAGACCTCAAAGTCTACCACCACAGTTTTACATTTCCTCCAACAAGGCCACATGTACTCCAACAAGTACTGCAGCAATGCCACACCTACTCAAAAAAAAGGCCATACCTCCTAATAGGGCCACTCCTATTGGCACTATTTGTTCGATCTCTTTAAAATCATTCTTAAAGCTGTTCAATGGATAAATGGTAACTTTAATGAAATAAATACAGAACGATTCAACAAATAAACAGGAATATGTATGTCTTGATTACTGTTCTATTGCTTTGAGAGTCATCATGACCAAAACAACTTATAAGAGGAAACATTTAATTGTGGTCTTACAGTTTCATGGTAGACACCATGGCAACAGGCAGGCAAACATGTATAGAGCAGTAGCTGAGAGCTCACAACATATGCTCCAGACAACAGAGAGAATGAGAGAGAGAGAGAGAGAGAGAGAGAGAGAGAGAGAGAGAGAGAGAGAGAGAGAGACTGATGGGCTTTTGATATTTCAAGGCCCAGTAACAAATTTCCTTTAATAAAAACACAACTCCTCATTCTTTCTAAACACCCCTCCACCTAGAAAACTGACACATCTGAACATTTGAGCTTTGGTGGGCCACAACTTTCAAATTACTAATGTATGTAAAAGAAAATAAAATCAAGTAATAAATGTCCATGCCACCTGGTAGTATATTTTATATCATTACTTTTCATTTCTCAGAGGTTAAGGTTATTTGCATAACAAGTTTCTAATCAGCCATCACTCTCACATAAGCCAAAGGCATCCTAACCCCGCCACATTTCTACTTGATTAATCACATTGGCATTAGTTATTTGTACGGAAACATATCCTTTCATCCTGATTTAGTTCATAGCATGGGGACTGTTGATGTGTAATTAATTCCTATTCATAATGGGATAAAACAGAAGCCACCACAATTGACTCCATTGTACCTGGGAGCTGAAGATTTTCCTTCCATTTATTAAAACAATATAAATATGATTTTAACACAAGCCTAAAACCATGAAAAAGCCTTGATTTTATATTTTCATTATTAACAGATCATTCTGTGCTATAAATAGGAATCTAGAGGTGGAAATCTGTTTGGAGTCACTGACACATACACTTAACAGGGGTTTCCTTTGCATGGTAAGAAGATATACCTATCCTCTATATCTAGTAGTTTGCTCCACGGCCCCTAATGAAAAAAGTCCTCAGGTCTCTAGCCTAAAACAACATTGCTTTTACATATAATCTATGCAAAATAACCTCTTGTATACTTTAATCATATTTATGTGTGTGTGCATACAGACCTGTACAGGTAAATTCAGAGACTAGGGAAGGTTATAGTGTGTTTTGCTCCTTTACTTCCTAATTTATTTCTTTGTGAACAGGTTCTTGCTGAGCTAGAACTGAGGCTGGCTTTTAGGAAGCCCCAGTCATCTTCCTGCCTTTGCCCCTCCCCATCATAAGCACTGGTGTTGTAGGTGAATGTGTAACCACACACTTGGCTTTACCCCTGGATCATCTTTTTTTTCTAGAAGCTGCATACTAAGAGTAGACCCAATTTACCAAGTGGTTTACCTGGAAGATTCAGCCAGTGTATCTGTTGTCTTAGAGAATCAACTTTGCTGCTTTCAACACTGGTCCTTCCACTGATTTTACTACTGTACATTAATAGACTTCAATATCATTTGAAGTAGCAGGAAATTAGGGAATATGGAAGGAAGGTGAAAAATGTGTTTAGAATCATTAAATTACACACTTACAGATAAATAAATCAATGGATTTATTTTAGTATGTAAATTATACTTCAATAAAGCTGTTGAAAAGGCTTGGCCAACTGTGGTGCTTCTCATGTGAGTTGTTATTTGTCATGGCTCCTGTGATGTAGCTGTTAATAGTAGTGGATTTTATTACAGATGAATCAGACACCAATATAGCCATGAATGGATAACACTCCCTTCCCTCTGGAGAAAGAAATGAAGTAAAATTCATTGGATTTCTTGATTTCTTGATGAGGATTTTTCTGGTCATAGCTGAGTTGGCAGGAAGTTGGACAGTTTGGGGTGTCCCCCAGTAAGTGTAACACACACTAGAATGTAGGTGCTATGAGGCTATAGGACATATTCACTTCATGTCACCTATTATTATGTATCATTGCTGGTGAAGGTACTTACCCTTCACTTCTGCAATACAGGGAAGTGGGTCTATGCAGAGACAGAAGAGAGGAGATGGTGTTGAGTAATGTTTGTGTGGGTTATGGAGGAAGATAAACATTACTGTGCTGGGACTTTATTTTTTCCCAACTTGACAATCTAAAGTCACCTGAGAAGAGAGAACAATTGAAGAATTGCCTCTATTTAACTGGTCTTTGGGTAACTATATGGGACATTTTCTTGGTTAATGATTGATGTGGGAGGGCCCACTACTGTTGGTAAGTTCATCAGTTCATGGATAAAACAGGGCCTTTTAGGCTATATTTTTTAAAAGTAGCTGAACAAGTCAATGGAAAGGTGATAGTTTGAATAAAAAATTCCCCTATACACTCATATATATGAATATTTAGTCACGGGGAGTGGCAGTGAGTTTAAGGATTAGAAGGAATAAGAGAAGGTGTGGCTTCATTGGAGGAAGTGGGTGTGTCAATAAGGGTAGGCTTTGAGTTTTCAAGGACTCAATGTAATGGCAGAATCTGTCTCTGTCTCTCGGTCTCTGTCTCTCTGTCTCTCTGTCTCTGTCTCTGTCTCTGTCTCTGTCTCTGTCTCTCTCTCTCTCTCTCTCTCTCTCTCTCTCTCTCTCTCTGTCTCTCTCTCTCTCTGCCTAAGGATCGCAGTTCTCTGTTGCTCCAGTGCTGTGCTCCCTGCCATGATGATTGACCAAACTTCTGAAACTGTAAGCAAGCCTCCAATTAAATGTTTTGTTTTCTAATTAACCTTAACCATGGTGTCTCTTCACAGTAATATAACAGTGACAAAGACAGGGGCAAGCCTGTTACTGCTTCAAGCTCCAATTTTGGATTCCTCAGTGATAGTCTGTAACCTGTAAGCTAATAACCCTTGTATTTTTCATGTTGAGAAAGATCTTTCACTTCCTTAGAGTCACACCAAGGTATTTTATATTATTTGTAACTATTGAGAAGAGTATTGTTACACTAATTTCTTTCTCAGCCTGTTTATTCTTTGTGTAGAGAAAGGCCATTGACTTGTTTGAGTTAATTTTATATCCTGCTACTTCACCTAAGCTGTTTACCAGGTTTAGGAGTTCCCTGGTGGAATTTTTAGGGTCACATATATATATGTGATATATGTATATTATCTTATCATCTGCAAAAAGTGACATTTTGACTTCTTCTTTTCCAATTTGTATCCCCTTGATCTCCTTTTCTTGTCGAATTGCTCTGGCTAGGACTTCAAGTACTATGTTGAATAGGTAGGAAGAAAGTGGACAGCCTTGTCTAGTACCTGATTTTAGTGCGATTGATTCCAGCTTCTCACCATTTACTTTGATGTTGGCTACTGGTTTTCGGTAGATTGCTTTTATCATGTTTAGGTATGGGCCTTGAATTCCTGATCTTTCCAAGACTTTTGTCATGAATGGGTGTTGGATTTTGTAAAATGCTTTCTCCACATCTAACAAGATGATCATGTGGTTTTTGTCTTCCAGTTTGTTTATATAATGGATTATGTTGATGGATTTTTTTATATTAAAGCATCCCTGCATCCCTGGAAGACAAAAAGGCCACCAACAGATTGGAAAAGGATCTTTATCTATCTTAAATCAGATAGGAGAGTAATATCCAATATATATATATAAAGAACTCAACAAGGTGGACTCCAGAAAATCAAATAACCCTATTAAAAAATGGTGCTCAGAATGAAACAAAGAATTCTCACCTAAGGAATACCGAATGGCTGAGAAACACCTGAAAAAATGTTCAGCATCCTTAATCATCAGGGAAATGCAAATCAAAGCAAACCTGAGATTCCATCTCACACCAGTCAGAATGGCTAAGATCAAAAATTCAGGTGACAGCAGATGCTGACTAGGATGTGGAGAAAGAGGAACACTCCTCCATTGTTGGTGGTATTGCAAGCTTGTACAACCACTCTGGAAATCAGTCTGGCGGTTCCTCAGAAAATTGGACATAATACTACCAGAGGATCCAGCAATACCTCTCCTGGGCATATATCCAGAAGATGTTCCAAATAGTAAGAAAGAAACATGCTCCACTATGTTCATAGCAGCCTTATTTATAGTAGCCAGAAGCTGGAAAGAACCCAGATGCCCATCAACAGAGGAATGGATACAAGAAATGTGGTACATTTACACAATGGAGTACTACTCAGCTATTAAAAAGATTGAATTTATGAAATTCCTAGGCAAATGGTTGGACCTGGAGGACATTATCCTGAGTGAGGTACCCCAATCACAAAAGAACTCAAATGATGTGTACTCACTGATAAGTGGATATTAGCCCAGAAACTTAGAATACCCGAGATATAAGTTACAATTTGCAAAACATAT
Organism: Mus musculus; assembly: GCF_000001635.26. Lineage (NCBI taxonomy): Eukaryota > Metazoa > Chordata > Mammalia > Rodentia > Muridae > Mus > Mus musculus. Next base: position 2,236,379 of record NC_000087.7, read on the forward strand.
GAAACTCAAGAAGAACGAAGACCAAAGTGTGGACACTTTGCCCCTTCTTAGAATTGGGAACAAAACACCCATTGAAGGAGTTACAAAGACAAAGTTTGGAGCTGAGACAAAATGATGGACCATCTAGAGACTGCCATATCCAGGGATCCATCCCATAATCAGCTTCCAAATGCTGCCACCATTGCATACACTAGTAAGATTGTGCTGATAGGACCCTGATATAGCAGTCTCTAGTGAGACTATGTCGGGGCCTAGCAAACACATAAGTGGATGCTCATAGTCAGCTATTGGATGGATCACAGGGCCCCCAATGGAGGAGCTAGAGAAAAGACCCAAGGAGCTAAAGGGAACTGCAACCCTATAGGTGGAACAACATTATGAACTAACCTGTACCCCACAGAGCTCATGTCTATAGCTGCATATGTATCAAAAGATGGCCTAGTTGGCCATCACTGGAAAGAGAGGCCCATTGGACTTGCAAACTTTTTATGCCCTAGTACAGGGGAACACAAGGGCCAAAAAGTGGGAGTGGGTGGGTGGGGGAGTGGGTGGGAGAGCGTGTGGAGGACTTTTGGGATAGCAAATGTAAATGAAATAAATACCTAATTATAAAAAAAACAAATACATAAAAATATGTAAAGCAAAAATGAAATAAAAAACAAACAAACAAACAAAAACCCCAAAAGGAAATGCAGAATCTTGGTGAAGTAATTGGAGAAACAAGAGTAAAACAAAGGGGAATTCACCAAATAAAAACATCCATAAGAAGTAGGATTAAAGACATGTTTGGGCAAGATGAACAGTGAAGTGGAGATTAGAGCAGGCAGAAGGGACTGAGGAGATGGCTCACTGGTTAGGAATGCTGGTTGCTGTTGCAGAAGACCAGGGTTCATATTCTAATACTCACATGGTGGTTCACAACCACCTGCATTTCTAGTTCCAGAGGATCTGATGACCTCTTTGGCCAACATACACTCTCTCTCTCTCTCTCTCTCTCTCTCTCTCTCTCTCTCTCTCTCTCTCTCTCTCTCTCTCTCTCTCTCTCTCTCTCTCTCTCTCTCTCTCTCTCTCTCTCTCTCACCAACACACACACACACACACACACTCATATCACACAAATCAAAAGTTTTAAAAATCTTTTAGAAAACAAATAAATAAACAAAAAAGAGCCAAGTATAGAGTTATTCACCTTTAATACCAGCATTCAGAAGCAGGCTAATCTCTGTGTGTTGAATGCCTGCCTGGCTTATAGGTTTTATCAGAATTTTTGTGTTTTTGTTTGTTTGTTTGCTTGCTTTTGGTTTTGGTTTTGCTTTTATTTGTTTGTTTGTTTCTTTGTCTTGGGTTTTTAGGTTTTTAGGGCTATTTTAGTGTTTGTTTAAAGATTCCAGTCTTTTTAAGGGTTTACTTTTTCTAAGATTTTAGGTTTCTTTTCTTTTTTTTTTTTTTTTTTTTTTTTTTTTGTATTTTTGTGTTTTCGGGTTATTTGTTGGGACTTTTGAAGGCCTTAGGGATATTTAAGGTTTTTTATGGTTTAAAATTTTTTGTGTTTTATATTTTTGTGTGTTTTATGGTCCTTGGTTTTTTTTTGTGTGTGTGGTTTATGTGTATATAAAGGATTTTAGGTTTTTTGTAGGTTTTATGTGAGTCTTTTCTTTATGGCTTTAGGGTTTCCTTTTTAGGGTTTTAGAATTTTTAAGGGTTTTTTGTGTTTCTTTTTTTTTTTTTTTTTTTTTTTTTTAGAATTTCAGGTTTTTTTTTTTTTTAAGGGTTTTGGATTCTTTTTAGGGTTTCAGGTTTGTTTTTATTTAGGGTTTTAGTGTTTTGTAGATTTTTTTTTACAGAGGGTTTTATGTTTTTTGGGGGAGTTCATGGTTTCAATATAATTTTAATTTTTGTTTTTGTTTTTATGGTTTTTATAGTCTTTTTAGGGTTCCAGCCTTGAAGAGTTTTAGGAATTTTTTTTTTTTTTTTTTTTTTTTTTGGTTTTAGAACTTTTTAGGGTGTTTTTAGCGTTCTTATGGGTTTTTTTTTGTTTTGTTTTGTATTGTTTTTTTTTAGAAATTTTTTTTTTTTAAATGTGGTTTGCTGCTCTAGAATGGGAAAAGAGAAGAGTGGTAAATGACAAATTTAACCATTATAGAAAACTGTAATAGGTCTATGGAAAAAGAATTTAAAAGAGGAAGACAAATAGGCACTAAAATTTTGCCAAACCTGTTTTAGTCTCTGCATGTATAAACAAAAGAATAAAGAGTTATTTGTGGTACCACAGGTTAATTTACCAGTGTCTAAACTACTGATGTAACTGACTTCCCCTTTCTCAAGAAGAGTTGAACACCAGTATTTCCTCAGGGAGGGGGAGGAAATTTCATGCTGCTTAACTGCTTATTAGAACTCAGGGAGGGCTCAGGCCTCAGGCTCCCTCCATGAGGAGATAGAGATACACTAAACAGGTACAGTTCTTGTATCACCTCCACTAATAGTTGAAAATGGCAAAACTACCTTTCTTGTATTGGGTTTGTTAGTAAGACAGTCAAAACACACATTTGGTGATTTTATTAAAACAAACCTTAAAACTGGTTGCCTTTCTGAGGAAATGACCATTTTAAACTGGTTTTCTTTTTGTGAAAATGACAGTTTTAGGGGCAGTAATCTGCTCTTATCATAAAGTGCTAAAACATAATTTAGATTGCTTTTCTATGACATAAATTTAAAATCCATGTGGTCTTTCATGGTTAAACTTGTATAAAAATTGCAAAGGATCCTTGGAAAGAAAACATTTGTTCTTTCAACTTGTAAGAGGCAATGTTAGAGAAATTAACTTTGCTACATCAGTATTAACGAGTCACAGGGAGAAAGTCAAAGGGAAAGAGGTGCTCAGCCTTATCTTCATTAATCTTAGTAGAGGAAACCATGCTAATATAAGTACGGATAGGATTCTTATGTGCAGGTTCTCCATCTAGAATTCAACCACCTGCAGACTGAAAATGTTAGAAAACTGTGTTTGTACTGAGGAAGTATAATTATTTTTCATCCTTCCATAAACAATCAAGAAGAAAAGCTATTTACATTCCATTTACATTGTGCTGCTTATAAGTGACCTGTAGCTAGCATGAATTGTAGGGAAGATCAATGTGCAGTGGTACATGCTTGTAGTCCCAGATGCTTAGAAAGCTGACATAGGAGAATCACTAAGTTCCCAAATATGAGGTCAGCCTAGGCCATATAGCAAATTCCTGTTCAAATGAGATATTAAGATAAAATATAGGAAAAATGGGTGTATATTATAAGTAAACATAACACTACTCTATGTAATGGACTTAAGCATGAATCATATCTTTATATCTACCAGGGCCAATACTGGATACTTGGGAACAGATTATGGATTCCCTACCTTTAATTATCAGGGTCCTGTTGATGCCTTCCCTCATGATATTAGGTAATAAAATTAGGGTGTTACCAGTTGTTATTTCAGTAAATAAATTAAAAAAAAATACTTCAAATCTTCCCTTTTAAATTTTTGTTAGGTATCATATAACAGTAATTTTTGAATAAGGATGCATATTACAATTTTCTATGTAGATCTATTAGCACATACACACCTACAAATCATTGCATTTGTCTTTGAAATGTGTTGTTATTAGAGCTATTTTGGCCAAAATAATCTTTTTATATTAGTTTTATTATCTTATTTTGCATATCAATTTTCTATTCCTACTTACAGTAGTATATTCAGATGTATTATATCTATTATGCACTCTCACCTGATTATTCACTTGTGAAAATTATTAGAAGTCACTAGTGAACTACAAGGACTTAGGTTTCAATCGTTTCTCTATTTTTATTTTAATCTATAATGAACCAACAATTGTTTCAGAGTCCATTTAAAATGGAATTTAGTGATTTTAGAGAATAGGATCTTAGGCACAGGCTTCTCATGTCATAATGTAAGTACTTTTCAGACCATGTAAGTGGTCATTTTAAGAGCAGGACCTGGAGAGATGACTCTGAGTTTCAGAGCACGTTTAGAGGATCTGGCTCATTTCCCAACACCCACACAGCAGCTTACAACCAGCTATTTAATTCCAATCCCAGAGGACATGACACTCCTTTCTCTCCTGCAGGAGTAAGGTACATATGTGGTACACAGACATACATGTAGCCAAAACACTGATACACATAAAACACATCTTGCAAATTGCAGAACAGTTTAATACTGGAAAGTTAGCATGATATGTAACACAACAAGATTTTGGTTAACAAAGCCCAACTCAAGTTCCAGTTTCCTAACCTATATGGCCTACCCAAATTAAGATATAAGTGGTCTTTTTGTTGTTGTTGTTGGGTTTTTTGTTTGTTTTTTTTTTGTTTTGTTTTGTTTTTTTGAAACAGGGTTTCTCTGTGTAGCCCTAGCTGTCCTGGAACTCACTCTGTAGACCAGGCTGGCCTTGATCTTAGAAATTTGCCTGCCTCTGCCTCCCAAGTGCTGGAATTAAAGGCGTGTGCCACCACTGCCCAGGGGTTGTTCTTGAAAGTGAGTTCTTGAGTACTTTCTTATGCCACCTCTAGGACAAGAGAAGAAGGTGTTCATAGCTGGTAGTCACAGATCCCAACAGTCAACTGAGTATCAGGCAGAGCGAACTGCTCTTTAGAAAGTAGCCTGAGCATGTGCAGATAGGGAGAGAGAAAGATGCCACTGTTCACTTTTGGGTGCTCATTCTGTGGTTAACTCTAGACACCCTGACTCATAAAATGGAGGGTTTTCTGATCGGTAAGTCCATGTGCCTGGTTGTGTTTTGTGTTTTCCATATCTTTGTTTCTATTATTTGGTTAATTATGTTTCCATTTTAATCTGAAGGCCAAGAGGAGCAAGGCCAACTAGTAGTTACCAGGCCAGGGGTAATGGTGGACACTCCCGGATTCCCTACCAGAAGCAGGAGAACTTGCTAGTTCTCATCTGGATCCTGAGCTGGCTGTGGGTCTATGGGCCTCCCATGAGCAGGGAGGAACATGAGCAGGGAGGAAGACCATGTGAGACAGCCTTTTTGTTTTGTTTTTGTTTTTCTGGTAATGTCCTTCTGTGTTTGTGTGTATTCTCTTTGTGCTTTTTGTCTTCTGGTATAATTTATTTTTTTTTAATTCCTATGATGGAACAGGCATAAAGCACCACACTTGACCTGATCCTGAAACATTTTAAGGACTTTGACAGAGTCATAGAAGACACGGGTCTGGTTGGTTGTCCCTACAAACTAACCATCATTGGCAGGAATGAATGGCCCACCTATGGTCTGAGGAGGGGACTTTCCATTTCCCCATCATTTTCTGGGTGAAGACTTGGGGCCACCTGGACCAAGTGCCATACATCACCATGTGGCAATACCTGGTAGAGAGGCTGCCTGTTTGGATGAGACCTTTTTTCTTACAGGCCTCATCATTGCATACCCTTCTTCCTCTAAAGGAGTGTCAGCCTTGCTCCCTACCCAACCAGCACAGGCAGAGGGAAGAACAGTCCCCTGACTTCTGTGATTCTACTTGGAGTCCACCTCACATTCTGGCCCATACTCCTCAGAGGGCCAATTCTACTAAGGCTTTATCCTTTTGGGCTATGTGATCCCCAGGTGCTCAGGGGAGACAGATCATGAGATACGTGCCATTTGTCAGGAAGTTGCAGAACTCCCGCCCCATGTTTAGATAGGCAATCAGCTCTCACAGGTCTTCTAGATTCAATCATGGTGACTTGAGATGCCAATTTTTTAAGTTCAGACTCCATTTTAGAGAACATGCCCTAAGTTTGAACTTGGGTAAATTAACAGGCTGATACCTAGTATTAGTTTCCAAGTTGCCTCCCAACAAAACCTGAACCTAGCTCCAGTCTCTAGTCTAATCCCCACCAAGACCAGAGTTTCCAGGTTACACCCTCAAGAAGACCAGCATCTCCAGGTTATTTTCCCCAAAATAACTGCTGCCCAGTTTGCAAGCCCACCCCTTGCCCAATAATCACCAATGCAAAGGAGAGCAGAAATTAAATTTATGATATAACTCTCAGTACCAGGCAATTATATTATAGACCACAGTAGATTTCCAGTTAGACACTTGCACATGTTTTTCCAGCTTGCTGCTCCCCTACCACCAAAACTGTCCTGTGTGATGGTGATGCTTTGAGGGGGCCCAAGCAAGCTCAAATACAATGAAGACCCTTCTGTGAGTTATATCAGATCGGCACCTGTGTGTGTTTGGAGGGGTGGTGGATCACTAACATTTCCATGGCACAATAGTTTCCTGTCTTGCTTTTGGAATTACAGTTCAGTGATTTGATGAATCTCAGAAGAGACTTTGAACTCTGGACCTTTAACACTGTCAAGACTGCTATAGACTATGGGGACTTTGGAAGTTGAACTAAATGTACTTTTAAAATTATGCTATGACTAGATATGCCCCTTCCATAGACTCGGGTGTTTGAATAAATCTATGGGAGCCACGGAGTAGAATGTGATAGTTGTATATGCTTAGCCTAGGGAGTGGCACTATTAGGAGGCATGGCCTTGTTGGAGCAGGTGTGTCACTGTGAATGTGGCCTTAAGAACCTCACCCTAGTTGCTTTCAAGTCAGTATTCTGCTATCAGCCATTAGATGAAGATGTAGAACTCTCAGCTCTTCCTGTAGCATGCCTGCCTGTGAGAGACCAAACTGTGAGAAACAAGGTCCCACCAGTAACTCTCACCCTAATGATCTGGCTGACCATTTGAAGGAAATTATGTCACCCCCTCCTTCATTGCCTCTACCTGGTGCCTGAGGCAGCCAGCTTCACTCCCTCTTTCACTTGGTGCCTAGAACTACATAGATTAAGGCAGCTTCACCTCCTCCTCCATGTCTCCGTTTGGTGCCTGGAACTGTTTATGGCACTCCAAGATAAACTGCAGAATGACTGAAGGCCACCCAGGATTGTTGGGGGGCGACATTTATAAGCTGCAAGAAGCCTGTAATCAGCATTGGCCCCAGATGTCCATCCGTTTCTCTGTATTTTATTATGCCCCCTCAACCCCTCCCTATTTTCTCTAACTGTGTGCTTATAATCAGGCTCCTAGCCTTCATTAAACAGACCTTGACAACTCTTTGCTTGGTCTTGCTCCCCTTTCTCCACCCTCTTCTCTTGCAGGTGTTGGTCCTCCTCGACCCATAGAATAACTAGGTCCTGTTGGAAGGGATGAGTAGTGCCTATAATGTGGGGCTCGAGGCACAGAACTTTGCCTGGGCAGAGACCATGAAGACTACCTCCAAGAAAAGTTCATTGTGACTAGAAGAATAAGAATATGTTGTTTGAGGAATGCTCCTTCTGCTCATAGGAGAAAGTGTCCTCAGTGAGTAATTCCTCTACGCTAAGAAATGGGAACAGAGCTGTGGAAGGAAGCAGTCTTCATCAGAGACCTGAAAACTTCACTCAGGGAAAGGGGAGTTTGAGTTAAGAAAAAATACTTGATAAGACAAGTCCCTTCTGCTCCACTGGAGCACCAGGGTGCCTTGCCAGCGGAGTCTCCCGATACCCGAAAGGGCCCACACAGGATTCCCCATGGGATCCTAAGACCTCTGGTGAATGGAACACAACTTCTGCCAGGAGGCAGGTTCGAACACCAGATATCTGGGTACCTTCCCTGCAAGAAGAGAGCTTGCCTGCAGAGAATACTCTGCCCACTGAAACTAAGGAGAGAGCTAGCCTCCCAGGTCTGCTTATAGAGGCTAACAGAGTCACCTGAGGAACAAGCTCTAACCAGAGACAACTATAACAGCTAGCTTCACAGATTACCAGATGGCCAAAGGCAAATGTAAGAATCCTACTAACAGAAATCTAGACCACTCACCATCATCAGAGCGCAGCACTCCCACCCCACCTAGTCCTGGGCACCCCAACACAACCGAAAATCTAGACCCAAATTTAAAAACATTTCTCATGAAGATGGTAGAAGACATCAAGAAGGACTTTCATAACTCACTTAAACAATTACAGGAGAGCACTGCTAAAGAGTTACAGGCCCTTAAAGAAAAGCAGGAAAACACAGCCAAACAGGTGATGGAAATGAACAAAACCATACTAGAACTAAAAAGGAAAGTAGACACAATAAAGAAAACCCAAAGCAAGGCAACGCTGGAGATAGAAACCCTAGGAAAGAGATCTGGAACCATAGATGCAAGCATCAGCAACAAAATACAAGAAATGGAAGAGAGAATCTCAGGTGCAGAAGATTCCATAGAGAACATCGGCACAACAATCAAAGAAAATACAAAATGCAAAAGGATCCTAACTCAAAACATCGAGGAAATCCAGGACACAATGAGAAGACCAAACCTACGGATAATAGGAGTTGATGAGAATGAAGGTTTTCAAATGAAAGGTTCAGCAAATATCTTCAACAAAATAATAGAAGAAAACTTCATAAACATAAAGAAAGAGATGCCCATGATCATACAAGAAGCCTACAGAACTCCAAATAGACTGGACCAGAAAAGAAATTCCTCCCGACACATAATAATCAGAACAACAAATGCACTAAATAAAGATAGAATATTAAAAGCATTAAGGGAGAAAGGTCAAGTAACATATAAAGGCAGGCCTATCAGAATTACACCAGACTTTTCACCAGAGGCTATGAAAGCCAGAAGAGCCTGGACAGATCTTATACAGACACTTAGAGAACAAAAATGCCAGCCCAGGCTAATATACCCGGCCAAACTCTCAATTACCATAGATGGAGAAACCAAAGTATTCCACGACAAAACCAGATTCACACAATATCTTTCCATGAATCGAGCCCTTCAAAGGATAGTAACAGAAAAAAAAATACAAGGACAGAAATCACGCCATAGAAAAAGCAAGAAAGTAGTCCCTCAACGAACCAAAAAGAAGACTGCCACAAGAAAAGAATGCCAACTCTAACAACAAAAATAAAAGAAAGCAACAATTACTTTTCCTTAATATCTCTTAATATCAATGGACTCAATTCCCCAATAAAAAGACATAGACTAACAGACTGGCTACACAAACAGGACCCAACATTCTGCTGCTTACAGGAAACCCATCTCAGGGAAAAAGACAGACACTACCTCAGAGTGAAAGGCTGGAAAACAATTTTCCAAGCAAATGGCCCGGATAAACAAGCTGGAGTAGCCATTTTGATATCGAATAAAATCAACTTCCAAAGCAAATTTATCAAAAAGGACAAGGAGGGACACTTCAGACTCATCAAAGGTAAAATCCTCCAAGAGGAACTCTCAATTCTGAATATCTAGGCCCCAAATGCAAGGGTAGCCAATTTCATTAAAGACACCTTAGTAAAGCTCAAAGCACACATTGCACCTCACACAATAATAGTGGGAGACTTCAACACACCACTTTCATCAATAGACAGATCGTGGAAACCGAAACTAAACAGGGATACAGTGAAACTAACAGAAGTTGTGAAACAAATGGACTTAACAGATATCTACAGAACATTTTATCCTAAAACAAAAGGATATACCTTCTTCTCAGCACCTCACAGGACCTTCTCCAAAACTGACCATATAATTGGTCATAAAACAGGCCTCAACATATACAAAAATATTGAAATTGTCCCATGCATCCTATCAGACCACCATGGACTAAGGCTGATCTTCAATAACAACATAAATAATGGAAAGCCAACTTTCACGTGGAAACTGAATAACACTCTTCTCAATGATAGCTTGGTCAAGGATGGAATAAAGAAAGAAATTAAAGACTTTTTAGAGTTTAATGAAAATGAAGCCACAACATACCCAAACCTATGGGACAGAATGAAAGCATTTCTAAGAGGGAAACTCATAGCTCTGAGTGCTTCCAAGAAGAAACGGGAGAAAGCACACACTAGCAGCTTGACAACACATCTAAAAGCTCTAGAAAAAAGGAAGCAAATTCACCCAAGAGGAGTAGACGGCAGGAAATAATCAAACTCAGGGGTGAAATCAACCAAGTGGAAACACGAAGAACTATTCAAAGAATTAACCAAATGAGGAGTTGGATTTTTGAGAAAATCAACAAGATAGTTAAACCCTTAGCTAGACTCACTAAAGGGCACAGGGACAAAATCCTAATTAACAAAATCAGAAATGAAAAGGGAGACATAACAATAGATCCTGAAGAAATCCAAAACACCATCAGATCCTTCTACAAAAGGCTATACTCAACAAAACTGGAAAACCTGGACGAAATGGACAAATTTCTGGACAGATACCAGGTACCAAAGTTGAATCAGGATCAAGTTGACCATCTAAACAGTTCCATATCCCCTAAAGAAATAGAAGCAGTTATTAATAGTCTCCCAGCCAAAAAAAAAGCTCAGGACCAGACGGGTTTAGTGCAGAGTTCTATCAGACCTTCAAAGAAGATCTAATTCCAGTTCTGCACAAACTATTTCACAAAATAGAATTAGAAGGTACTCTATCCAACTCATTTAATGAAGCCACTATTACTCTGATACCTAAACCACAGAAAGATCCAACAAAGATAGAGAACTTCAGACCAGTTTCTCTTATGAATATCGATGCAAAAATCCTCAATAAAATTCTCGCTAACCGAATCCAAGAACACATTAAAGCAATCATCCATCCTGACCAAGTAGGTTTTATTCCAGGGATGCATGGATGGTTTAATATACGAAAATCCATCAATGTAATCCATTATATAAACAAACTCAAAGACAAAAACCACATGGTCATCTCGTTAGATGCAGAAAAATCATTTGACAAAATCCAACACCCATTCATGATAAAAGTCTTGGAAAGATCAGGAATTCAAGTCCCATACCTAAATATGATAAAAGCAATCTACAGCAAACCAGTAGCCAACATCAAAGTAAATGGAGAGAAGCTGGAAGCAATCCCACTAAAATCAGGGACTAGACAAGGCTGCCCACTTTCTCCCTACATTTTCAACATAGTACTTGAAGTATTAGCTAAGAGCAATTCAACAACAAAAGGAGATCAAGGGGATACAAACTGGAAAAGATGAAGTCAAAATATCACTTTTTGCAGATGATATGATAGTATATATAAGTGACCCTAAAAATTCCACCAGAGAACTCCTAAACCTGATAAACAGCTTCGGTGAAGTAGCTGGATATAAAATTAACTCAAACAAGTCAATGGCCTTTCTCTACACAAAGGATAAACAGACTGAGAAAGAAATTAGGGAAACAACACCCTTCTCAATAGTCACAAATAATATAAAATATCTTGGCGTGACTCTCGCTAAGGAAGTGAAAGATCTGTATGATAAAAACGTCAACTCTCTGAAGAAAGAAATTAAAGAAGATCTCAGAAGATGGAAAGATCTCCCATGCTCATGGATTGGCAGGATCAACATTGTAAAGATGGCTATCTTGCCAAAAGCAATCTACAGATTCAATGCAATCCCCATCAAAATTCCAACTCAATTCTTCAACGAATTAGAAAGAGCAATATGCAAATTCATCTGGAATAACAAAAAACCTAGGATAGCAAAAACTCTTCTCAAGGATAAAAGAACCTCTGGTGGAATCACCATGCCTGACCTAAAGCTTTACTATAGAGCAATTGTGATAAAAACTGCATGGTACTGGTATACTGACAGACAAGTAGACCAATGGAATAGAATTGAAGACCCAGAAATGAACCCACATACCTATGGTCACTTGATCTTCGACAAGGGAGCTAAAACCATCCAGTGGAAGAAAGACAGCATTTTCAACAATTGGTGCTGGCACAACTGGTTGTTATCATGTAGAAGAATGTGAATCGATCCATACCTATCTCCTTGTACTAAGGTCAAATCTAAGTGGATCAAGGAACTTCACATAAAACCAGAGACACTGAAACTTATAGAGGAGAAATTGGGGAAAATCTTTGAATATATGGGCACAGGGAAAAAATTCCTGAATAGAACAGCAATGGCTTGTGCTGTAAGATCGAGAATTGACAAATGGGAACTCATGAAACTCCAAAGCTTCTGCATGGCAAAAGACACAGTCAATAAGAGAAAAAGACCACCAACAGATTGGGAAAGGATATTTACCTATCCCAAATCAGTAAGCGGACTAATATCCAATATATATAAAGAACTCAAGAAGGTGGACTTCAGAAAATCAAATAAACCCATTTAAAAATGGAGCTCAGAACTGAACAAAGAATTCTCATTTGAGGAATACCGAATGGCAGAGAAGCACCTGAAAAAATGTTCAGCATCCTTAATCATCAGGGAAATGGAAATCAAAACAACCCTGAGATTCTACCTCATACCAGTCAGAATGGCTAAGATGAAAAATTCAGGTGACAGCAGATGCTGGCGTGGATGTAGAGACAGAGGAACACTCCTCCATTGTTGGTGGGATTGCAGGCTTGTACAACCACTCTGGAAATCAGTCTGGCGGTTCCTCAGAAAATTGGACATAGTACTACTGGAGGATCCAGCAATACCTCTCCTGGGCATATATCCAGAAGATGCCCCAACTGGTAAGAAGGACACTTGCTCCACTATGTTCATAGCAGCCTTATTTATAATAGACAGAAGCTGGAAAGAACCTAGATGCCCCTCAGCAGAGGAATGGATACAGAAAATGTGGTACATTTACACAATGGAGTACTACTCAGCTATTAAACAGAATGAATTTATGAAATTCCTAGCCAAATGGATGGTCCTGGAGGGCATCATCCTGAGTGAGGTAACACATTCACAAAGAAACTCACTCAATATGTACTCACTGAGAAGTGGATATTAGCCCAAACCCTAGGATACCCAAGATATAAGATACAACTTGCTAAACACATGAAAGTCAAGAAGAATGAAGACTGAAGTGTGGACACTATGCCCCTCCTTAGAATTGGGAACAAAACACCCATGGAAGGAGTTACAGAGACAAAGTTTGGAGCTAAGACGAAAGGATGGCCTATCTAGAGACTGCCATATCCAGGGATCCACCCCATAATCACCTTCCAAACCCTGACACCATTGCATACACTAGCAAGATTTTATCGAAAGGACTCAGATGTAGCTGTCTCTTGTGAGACTATGCCGGGTCCTAGCAAACACAGAAGTGGATGCTCACAGTCAGCTATTGCATGGATCACAGGGCTCCCAATGGAGGAGCTAGAGAAAGTACCCAAGGAGCTAAAGGGATCTGCAACCCTATAGTTGGAACAACATTATGAACTAACCAGTACCCCGGAGCTCTTGACTCTAGCTGCATATGTATCAAAAGATGGCCTAGTCGGCGATCAATGGAAAGAGAGGCCCATCGGACATGCAAACTGTATATGCCCCAGTTCATGGGAACGCCAGGGTCAAAAAGGGGGAGTGGGTGTGTAGGGGAGTGGGGGTTAGTGGGTATGGGGGACTTTTGGTATAGCATTGGAAATGTAAATGAGCTAAATACCTAATAAAAAATAGAAAAAAAAAGAATCTCTGAAATGAAAAAAAATTGTTTTCATGCACGCTTCTGTACCTTCTATTCTTGCATGCGTGCATTCCATTTACTGTGTTTAAAAAACAGCCCTGCAATGGGAGAATAGTATATGTGAATTGGATCACACACTTATTCTTTTGAGTTTCCTCCTGCTTCAGCACAGATAATTATATTGTGTGCTGTAGATGGTGTTTTAAAATGTTGAACAATCAAACCTTAAGTTGTATATTAATAGTCAATATTATATCTCAGAGCTTACAATTGTTTAAAACTGTTCATCGCTCAGATGCTATTTATTCTCAAGATTTCAATTGCTTATGAAACTTTTAAGAAAAATTAATGATCCTTTAAGAAGACTGTTTTTGGACAGTTAAGAAATTGTTCTGGGTTGCCTGGAAAAGAACCCCAGGATTTGCTTTTGTTTATAGAAGTTTACATAAAGCTTTAATTGATAAGGATTATAGCTAGCTCCTGAAAGGATACAAACTCAGGATCCTTTTGATTATTTGGCTTTTAGACTTCCTAATTAAGCTGTTTTTCCCTAGAAGATAGTTATTCACAGAGACAACTTAAGGACTTTGAATGATTTTCAAAAAATTGTTAAGTGATATTAATTTACTTCGCCCCTATTTAAAGCATATTACAAGGGAGTTGAAACCTTTGTTTGACAGTATTAAAGGGAGTTCTGATCCAACCTCTCCGAGATCTTTAATCTCAGAAGGATTGCTGGCCTTACAACAAGTGGAAAAAGCCATTGAAGAACAATTTGTCACTTATATAGATTATCTTTGCCTTTACATCTATTAATTTTAATACAATTCATATGTCTACAGGATTGTTATGGCAAAAGTCTCTTCTAATGTAGATACATTCGAGGATTTCTCCTAAACGTAATATCTTGCCATATTATGAAGTAGTAGCTCAGATGGTTATCCTTGGAAAGAAAAGACGCTAACTTATTTTGGCAAAGAGACAGATATTGTAGAACAATGTTCTAAATGTATTACATTATCTCCAGGGCCACATTTAGGAGTTAATCCACGAGGTCTTATGACTAATCTTATTTGGCAGATGAATGTAACTCATTATGCGGAATCTGGAAAATTAAAATATATACATGTTTGTATTGACACTTGTTCAGGATTCCTTTTGCTTCTCTGTATACAGGAGAGGCCTCTAAAAATGTAATTTATCACTACCTACAAGCCTTTAATGCCATGAAATTGCCTAAACGTATTAAGACAGATAAGCACCCTATTCTAGCAAGAATTTTACTTCATTTTGTAAAGAATTTGGCATCAAACATAAAACTGGAATTCCTTATAACCCCATGGCACAAGGAATAGTTAAACATGCTCATCATACTTTTAAAAATTGCCTATATAATCTCGTTGTTTATATATTCAAAATAGTGATGGTTTGAGATACTATTTGGTATTGTTAGAGAATGTGCATGTCAAATTGTAAAAAAAAAAAAATTCTCTTGGTGTCCTCCGTTTCTACCTCTTTCCACATAATGGTGTTAATTCTTGAGGACCTATACTTAATCAATTGCTGCAAATGAATGCTCTTATTTCTGATAGATAAATAAATAAATAAATAAATAAATAAATAAATAAATAAATAATACACATGTGACTATAATAACTTTTCAAGCATTCTAGTTTCAATCACTCTTCAAGAGAAACAATTGAAAGTATAATTAGTTCCTGCCCATATTATATTAAAACTGACTATAACAGTCAAGTATTTGAGATGTTTTGTCAACAATTTAATAATTCTCAAAGACACAGTATTGTGGAACTTTAAAAACTTATCTTCTTAAAAAAAAAAGGGGAGAAATTATACCCTTGTGCACATTATTTAAATCATACTTTATTTAAGTATTTTGAAATTTGGAAGTCAAAGCACTTAATAAATGCCTTGTATTATCCTAAAACCAGACATAATCGTGCCTAGGTGAGGTGAAAAAGATCCACTTATTGACACATGACATGAGCCTGTTCAGATATTTAATATGGGGAGAAAGGGGGCAGTGTCTCTGTTTTTTCCACAGAATGCTGCAGAAGCATGCTAGCTTCCAGGATGATTCACGTGACAGCCTGACTTGTGAGTTCCTGAATGCCCTGCCAGTGGTGACAACAAAGCTGTGTTGAGTGTACAGAAAGAGGAATCAGGGAGAATAACAACTTGCAAACAAAATGAAGAAATTCTTCCTATCTCTGCCATGGGATACAGCAAGGAGAGCCAACCTAGTGTCAACTTGGGGACAACTATAGATGATGACTCGTGAGAGAGAGGGACTGCTACAATGTTTTTGACAAGATTTCATTACTTGACACTGTTTTTGGCCATTCAGGCCAACTCTCCTATAGCTGTGAAAGCTTTTGTACCTTACCTATATGCTATACTGTTAGATAAATTTAAGAGTTAACATCACCAATCTTGATAAACCTTTTCATATTCATTGTAATTCTTGTCAATTAACTAATTGTGTAGATCCTAATTTAGATAAGGAATCTGCTGTTATGATTCTGTTAAAGAGACCTGCTTATGTTTTGCTGCCTGTTAGAGTTAGGAAATGATTCTTGGTTTAAAAATCTGGGAATGCAACTTGGAAAAGGTCAAATGAGCAATTTTAGGATTTATTGCTTCAATTGCAATTTTAACTTCAATATCTACCACAGCTTTAGATCAGCAGCTGCATACTGCTCATTTTGTTAATGATATGCATAAGAATATTTCCATAGCTTTGTCAGGGAAACTTATTATAGATAAAAATTGGAGGAAAGGTTAATGTCTTAGAAGTAGTAGTCTCAGAAATAAGGCAGGATATAGCAAATATTAAGGCTACAAAGACAGAAATTTCAGACATTAGAAGAATGTTGCCTATTCAGTGACATTCAGAATTGCCTCTAGTATTGTTAGAGAGTTAGTAAAAGAAATTATGCTTTACTATCCAATACATAGAGTTAGAAATCTCAGGGCAAGCTTAGCAATATAAGTTTAGAATTCTTATTATAGTTATGTATGGCAGAACGTATTGTTACCATGGTTAATGCCTCACTACAAGCCATTCATGAGGCCAATTCTACCCTTGTTAGAGATTGTTAGATTTGTTATTCATCCCAGCCTCCTTTTCATGAAGGAATAGCCCTTTTTGGAGAGGTGATTGCCACCAATGATACTTCCTTTCTGAGATGACATCTGGAGTCTAAAGAAGGGCTGACTCTTGGCCATATATCTGTTTTTTATGACCCCAGATGCTTTGCCTCTCACCCCTGTTTGAAATGTGTAATCCAACCCTGGCTCTCAACCTTGCTTCCCAGCCTTTTGGGACCCTTTGTGGGCATTCTGTTGCTTTTGTCATTTGGCCCTTGGGCTTTCAACAGATTAACCAGTTTTCTTAAGTTACAAATAGATTTTGTTGTAAACAAAACAATTGCAGTCCACTACCATCAACTAGACATCCAAGATTCAGCTGAAGACCTCTCTTTCAACGATGCAAAGAGGGCAGCCACTGGCCTTCAGTTTTCCATCCTTGCTGCAGAAACGGAGCCTTCTTGGTCCCATAAGCTGTGGAAACAGCAATGATGGATGGGGTGACCTTCAGATCTTATAGTGGCTGAGGGCCATAAGCTGTGAAGTTACCATTACAGAATCTTGTGGTGTCACGAGCCAAATGCACACTAACTATCAGCTGCAAGGTTACCCAATGATGTGATTATTGTGAGTCCACTGCTTGCAGACCCATCACGACTATCAGTGGCCTGATCAAGTCATTGGAATAAGATGTGGTGATGGGAGTGGAGGCAACTCACATAGCCTAAGACAGGGGCCTTGCCCATCTATGACCTGAAAAAATCTATCTATTGCAGTATTGGACATGGATGCTCGCCACGACAAAGGCCTAAGACAGGTGCTTCACTGACCCTCTTTTCCTGGCCACCCCCCAACATTAATAAAGTAAAAAAGGGGAGATGTGAGAGACCAAACTGTGGGAAACTAGTTTCTGCCAGTAACTAACCCTAAAGATCCGGCTGACCATTTGAAGGGAATTATGTCACTCTCTCCTTCATTGCCTCCACCTCGTGCCTGAGACTGACAGCTTCACTCCCTCCTTCACTTGGTACCTAGAACTGCTTAGATTAAGGCAGCTTCACCTCCTCCTACTCCATGTCTCTGTTTGGTGCCTGGGACTGTTTATGGCACTCCAAGATAAACTTCAGAATGACTGAAGGCTGCCTGGGACTGTTAGGGAGCCAACATTTCAAGATTAGCTGCAAGAGGCCTGCAATCAGCATTTGCCCCAGATGTTCATCCCGTTCTCGACCCCTCCCTATTTTCTCTCACTGTGTGCTTATACTCAGGCTCATAGCTTTCATTAAACAGACCTTAACAACTATTTTCTTGGTCTCACTCCCCTTTCTCCACCAGCTCCTCTTGCAGGACCCAGTCCTCTTCAACCTATGGAATAACTAGGTTCTGCTGGACAGAACACCTGCTTGCAGGCTGCCATGTTCCTGCCTTGATGATAATGGGCTGAACCTGTGTGCCAGCCTCTATTAAATGTTGTCCTTTATAAGACCTGCCTGTGTCATAGTGTCTGTTCACAGCAGTAAAACCCTAACTAAGACAGGTGTGGACCATAAAATTAGCTTTTGTTAAAATGAAGAAATGAAAGCATAAAATGAAGAAAAGAGGGCATGGTCAGTTGAACTAGAATGCAGGTCCCATACCAGTCCAGTGGCTTAGGGGTACCAGGTTCCACTGTTTATAGTAGCCTCATATGTCAGTGTAGGAGACAGTGAGGCCAGAATAGTTGATATTCGACTCTCTATTTTTTGGGACATGTAAGATGTGTGAGCAGACTCATAGATCCTCTACAGGGCAGGAGCTTCACAAGTCTACAACAGCCAGAGCTGGTCAGGCCTAGACAGACAAAAAACAGCATCAGCAGATCTTTGACCTCCTATTTTCCCATGCATCTTTATCCTGCAATGATGCTAGCATGGACTTACTCTTGTGCTCCATACAATGGAACTTCTTAGGCCTAAGGAAATCATCCTAGTGTATTGTAAATGAAGCCAATTTTACCAAAGCACTTATTTATTTATTTATTTATTTATTTATTTATTTATTTATAACCAGTTTGGTTTTGATTTTAGTATCCCAATTTGGAATATTATTTTATATTAAAGAGAGTAAGTTTATTTTTAACTTGTTTTGAGATACTTGCTTCAGGCTTAACCTTAACAACATGTACAAAAGACTTTATAATGGGAGATGGAGTTTGTCCCTCCTGTCTAGCTTGTTGCTATCAATAAATTAAATTTTAATTAGATTGAATACAAACAGTTCTGAGTACATTAAAGAACTTCATCATTTAGAAGGAGATTGACCATTAACTTGTATGGCTTACATGTCTTTAAGAATGTAAAATAACTAATTTTCATGAGGCTACGGTTTTATAATTTCATCTCCATTGAATCATAAAAGTCATCATTTTGAACTGAAACTCTTTTAAAATAAAAATAAACTTTGAACTATAGACTACATACAATATATAGAGAGACTAGGAAACCCATTTCTTTCTATGAATCCTTCTGTAAACGATCACAGCTTTTTAGGTGACTCAGTGTCTCTGAATATCTAAAGCTTAACAAAATTAACAAAGATACAAGGGATTAGACATACATCTTTCAGTCATATTTTGTTAACATGTGTTGACTAATATATAAATATGGGAATGTATACATGGCATAGTATAGCAAGACAAGATTACATTATATAGATATTTAATTTCTAAGTTTTTTGTTGTAGGTTTTTAGGTCAAGAAGAACCAAGAAGGTGGGGGCAGTATTCAGAGAGAGAGAGACACGCATCATTATTTTTGCATATTTGAAATGTTTTTCTCTGTGTCTCTGTGTGTGGTTTATGTATTTTAATATATTTGATTATGCATTTTAATATATTTGACATATATTAAATAATATATATATATTATATATATATATATATATGTAGATAGATAGATAGATAAAACATTTTAAATACCATGAGACATAAAGTAGTAGGCAGAATCATCATTTGTTATAAGAACACTTTCCAAGGGGAAAATGTTAGGCAATACTTGAGGACTTTCTTTGGTATATCTAACTATTTTTCAAGGTTTTTTATTTTTTTTAATGGATCCTCCCTGGTTTTAGTTTTTAGCCTGTATATCCAGAAAACCTTGTGGCCTTAAATAATTAGGGTGTAATCACAAACAGCCAGTTGGGAGGAATGACAAGATACTCAGGTGAAGAGCCAATGACCTTGCCAATTTCCTCCTTTTTGAAGGAATAATAACATTTAACAAGTACAGCTATGTTTTAAGCAGGCCTCACTGCAGTTCTGATGACAGAATTTATGAAAGTATTGTGGTGCATTTCCTTATTAAGAGAAGACTGAACCCCTTCCACCCACAGTGCTATGAAGCAAGTTAATATTACCTGTGTACAAACTGCAAAACCAATAGGCTTGAGAGCCCCTAGGCGAACCTTGTTGATAACATAAACCAATCTTTATGATTTACTTAGCGTATAGATTTTTAGTTTTGTTTGGTTCATATCATAATCATTATTAAATTTATGTTTACATCATCTAAAAAATTTAGCTGTGGGAGCCCTGTTAAGCTTATGATGCTGGAGTAAAATTAATTGAGAGACATTGAACAAGGGCCCTCTTTACTCATTATATATGTGAGCATCCTGTTAACTGCCATGATTAGACACAAAATGCCATGCATAGTTTTTCTTTTGGAGATATATATATATCTGTGTGTGTGTGTGTGTGTGTGTGTGTGTGTGTGTGTGTGTGTGTGTGTGTGTGTGTGTGTGTGTGTGTATGTATGTATGTATGTATGTATGTATGTATGTATGTATGTATGTATGTAGCAGAATTGGTTAATGGAATTCTACTAATTGATTAAATATTAATGATGGCAAGAAGCCAATCACTGGATAAGGAGGAGGCAGGACATCTGGATCTGACAGAGGAAGAAGGAAGGCAGGAAGAGGGTGCTTCCTTTTAGAGGAGGGAAGGAAGGTGGACAGGATGTAGGCCTGGGAACAGAGTTATGGCTGTAGAATCCATCAGGATCTGCCACTGGAAGATTTTTTTTTCCATTTTTTATTAGGTATTTAGCTCATTTACATTTCCAATGCTATACCAAAAGTCCCCCATACCCACCCACCCCCACTCCCCTAACCACCCACTCCCCCCTTTTGGCCCTGGCGTTCCCCTGTACTGGGGCATATAAAGTTTGCGTGTCCAATGGGCCTCTCTTTCCAGTGATGGCCAACTAGGCCATCTTTTGATACATATGCAGCTAGAGTCAAGAGCTCCGGGGTACTGGTTAGTTCATAATGTTGTTCCAACTATAGGGTTGCAGATCCCTTTAGCTCCTTGGGTACTTTCTCTAGCTCCTCCATTGGGAGCCCTGTGATCCATGCAATAGCTGACTGTGAGCATCCACTTCTGTGTTTGCTAGGCCCCGGCATAGTCTCACAAGAGACAGCTACATCTGGGTTCTTTCGATAAAATCTTGCTAGTGTATGCAATGGTGTCAGGGTTTGGAAGGTGATTATGGGGTGGATCCCTGGATATGGCAGTCTCTACATGGTCCATCCTTTCAAATCAGCTCCAAACTTTGTCTCTGTAACTCCTTCCATGGGTGTTTTGTTCCCAATTCTAAGGAGGGGCATAGTGTCCACACTTCAGTCTTCATTTTTCTTGAGTTTCATGTGTTTAGGAAATTGTATCTTATATCTTGGGTATCCTAGGGTTTGGGCTAATATCCACTTCTCAGTGAGTACATATTGAGTGAGTTCCTTTGTGAATGTGTTACCTCACTCAGGATGATGCCCTCCAGGTCCATCCATTTGGCTAGGAATTTCATAAATTCATTCTTTTTAATAGCTGAGTAGTACTCCATTGTGTAAATGTACCACAATTTCTATATCCATTCCTCTGTTGAGGGGCATCTGGGTTCTTTCCAGCTTCTGGCTATTATAAATAAGGCTGCTATGGAAGATTTCAAACATGGAATAGTTGATTAATTTAAAATGATAGATTTCACATGTTGTCTTTTACACACACACACACACACACACACACACACACACACGTGCGCACAGGCTCTTTGGCTGTTTTCAGACACATAAGCATGGAGAGACAAGAGGGCATATGGCAAGAAGCTGGACAGGGAGGTGAAAAAGAAAGACAAAAAGGGAAAGTGGAGGATATAGCAAAGAACTTCCTAAGTTTCTACTTCCCATCCCTCACCCCGACCCTGCTTTCATTATACCCTCCTTCCATAATTGTACAACTTTATCTCCTGTTGCTTTTGTTTTCTTCCTTAAATGAATGGACCTACACTCCACTTTCTTTGAAGTTTAAGCATTTCCTACATAATGTACTAATTCAGGTATGAAGATTTACTTGAAGCAATCTTGATAATGGAAGACCCCAGAACACAGCACTTCTGCAGAATAAAACTTTCTTTGTGTTTACATACTATTTGAGTCTGGGGTATAATTCTTCTTCAAATCATGGATGCTTACAGATGGACTGAGGGACAGGTACATTACACTATTTTGTTTGGTTGTTTGGTTTTTTGAAACAGGTTTTCTCTGTGTATCCCTGGCTGTCCTGGAACTCACTCTGTAGACCAGGCTGGCCTCGAACTCAGAAATCTCCCTACCTCTGCCTCGATAGTGCTGGGATTAAAGGTGTTTGCCAACACTGCCTGGTCCATTATGCTATTTTTAAGGATGGCCTTTTGTAACTCATTTGCCACTGATGTCAACCTCCGTGTCTTAGATTCATGTGCCTGGGATTCCCTCCCTACCCTTTGGCTGGAAAGTTGCTGTTCACATTTAAAGGAAGCATTTGGTTGATTAGGGATGGGGCCCATGATTCTCTGAGCCATTTTGCTTGTCTCATTCTGTCTCCTAACACTGGACTACATCTTAGGCGAGTAAAGAAACTTAATATTTTGATGTTTCAGCACTTATGAATAGTGTTTACATCTGTTTCCACATCTGTAGTTCAGCTATATGCTGAAAAGAGCTGTATCGTGTCTCTCCTGTAGCTAAGACTGTGCTTACTCATGTGTGATTGTTTGTACCTAAAGGCCAAAAGAAGGTAAATACCAAACCAACCACAAACCCTTTGGTCTACTATGCTATAATGCTAATGCTACCTGCAAGATATTCTGTGGTAAAACTGTCACAAATTTGAGTTAGTAACTAGTCAATATGATTTGACTTGGGACTCCCTCCATGAGACCTATATTCGACACTTCTTTGGTGACCAAGAAGTTGACACTAAATAACCCAGTGTCTTACAAGCAAACATTACTGAAATATAAAAAAATAAAATTCAAAAGGGACCAATAAAATTACTGCTAAAGATATTTTGCTGCTGATCAGTGGTGGCACATGCCTTTAATCTTTCAAGACAATTGTGAGGCAGAGGCAGGTGGATTTCTGAGTTTGAGGTCAGCCTGGTCTACAAAGTGAGTTCCAGTACAGCCAGGGCTACATAGAGAAACCCAGTCTGGAAAAACCAAACCAAACCAAACCAAACCAAAAACAAAAACCAAGCCAAAACCAAAACCAAAAACAAAAACAAAACAAAAAACAACAAAAACAAAAACAATCAAAAAACCAAGATATTTTATTGTACTTATATGATTTTGTTCAGCCATCCAGGCTTCCTCCTGTAGCAGATGGGAAAAAATACAGAGACTCATTCCCAGAAAGAGAGAGAGAGAGGGAGAGGGAGAGAGAGAGAGAGAGAGAGACAGAGAGACAGAGAGACAGAGAGACAGAGAGACAGAGACAGAGAGACAGAGAGAGAGACAGAGAGAGACAGAGAGACAGAGAGACAGAGAGAGAGACAGGAAGACAGAGAGACAGAGAGAAAGAGAGACAAAGAGGAGTGTTGGTACACTCAGCCCTAAATGGGATGTGTCCATCCAATCCTCCTGTCTGGCGTAAAGGAACCTCATGAAAGAGGAAGTAGAAAGCTTATAAGAGTCAAAGGGGATGGAGAACAGAAAACAAAAACTAGGCTCTCTAAATTAACTGAGCAAAGCTCTTAAGAACTCACAGAGACTGATGCAGGATGCAAAGGGCCTCTGTAGGTTTCTACCAGGTCCTCTGGATATATGTTATAGATTTCAGTTTAGTGTTTATATGGTACTTGTGAGTGTATGTATGAGTGGGTCTCTGATTCTTGTACCTTCTCTTGGTTTCTTTTCTTTCTGGGGTAGTTTTTGTATTATCTTAGTAAGTTTTATTTTGTTATATTTCATTATTATTCATTAGAAGCCTGTTCTTTTACAATGAGAAACAGAAAGGAAGGGAATCCAGAAGGGACGGAAGGTATGCAGGTCTTAGGAGGTGTAGAGAGAGGAGATGCCATAATCAGGATAGATTAAGTGAGAAAAGGGACTTGTAACCTCCACCTTCAAGCCTGAAGCAGGCTGAGCCAGACCTTGACTTTGCTTACCACTAAAAAAGATCAACTAGGGTGGGACCTGCCTCCCTGGGTCTCTCTATTGTTCTGCCACTGCCACTGCTACCTGCTGGGAGTGGGCCTAGCTGTTCTGGAGTCTACATCTGATCCTACTGGTGGTCACCTCCAGCTTGGTGGGAATGGGCCTCCCCTCTCCTTTATAAAGCATGTCCGTCATTAAAAATTTGAACCTTGAGCAAACTAACTTGTCTTTGTTCCATTATTTCTCTACCCACCTAGATTCCCTCTTCTCTTCCAGTTCCGAGATGCCTCCCAGGCTTGAACCCAGACATGAGAGCCAGAGGCCAGCCCCAACAGGACTATTTTACATAAATGGAAAAATAAACCAATCAAACAAGAACAAACACCTCTCTTTTCACTACATTAAAATTGAACGTCTCCTGCCTTCTCTGTTTCCCTTATATCTACTTATGTATTCAAGCATGCCTTGTGCAACAACACATCAACTTTACAACAATGATTGTTTTTCATTTTGTGCCTAGAGTGTAGGAATCTGTTATTCTCCCGTTGCATAATGGCAGGTGTACATTCTCTCAGGTTCTCAACTAAAGGTACAAGTCTCACTTAAGAAGCCATTCTGGCCCCTATAGCTGATGTTTTCAGCTTTAGAAGAGATGCAACACAGTCTAGTGCAGCATTCCTATGTATTATTTGCTGGGTTGTAGAAGAAAGATCCCACAGCACAAGCAAGTGACAAAGAGCTTTTGGACGGTTTCTTCAAAGCATGCTCTATATTGTGTTCGGCAGTCACGTTCTCTTACCTGCCTGTATTGCAAGCATTTTCCAGCAGATTTTCCTGAGATTTCATACTTCCAGGAAGAGCAATATCCATTTCCATGAGGAGCTAGATTGTCCCAGAGAGCTGAGCTCCCAACAGTACATTAAAGCTCTGCCTGACTCTTGCATATTCATTCCTGTTGGCTGAGTGTGTCATAAATGGTTCATGATTTGCATAGATCAAGTTCCTCCCTTTGCTTCCAGCTGGACCATCGCCATCTTGTTCCTCATGTGAGGAGAAGGGCACTCATTTTGTGGAAGTGTAAGGCTCCCTTTCAGGGACCCCCACTCTAGTCTCTTGAGTGAGAGAGCACCCAAGGAAACACAAGGACCCATCTTGCTGTAATTACATGAGGTCATTTAATGATGTAACTCTAGACCGACATGCATCTCACACAGGGGATAATGGATGTCAGCCATGAGGCTTGAAAGCTAGGGGTTTTTATGGGGTGAAGGGCTTAGGGGTGTGGAATTCAGCATAGCGACACACTAGGCACACTATTGGCTTATTTAAACATTATCAGAAAGATTACATGTCAGCAAAAGGGTATCAGGACTTTGTTCCTGTGGGCTGGTGGCTTATCTTGTTCACATAGAAAGTTGATGTATGACTTTACCTTGCATCAAGGGGCAGTAGACAGAGGGGAGGTTCCGGCCAGGTGGTGTTGACCCAGACAAGATAGCCCTGCTTGTCCTTGTAGTTTTTCATTTTTACAGTCAAGCTGTTCTTAGGAATGTCTTAACAACAGCCCTGTCTGTTCTGCTTTGTTCTTGGCCCCAGGCTGCAGGCTCATAGACAACTCTGTTACATGAATCACAAGTTACAAAATCTCATTTTCCTTCAGAAGGAGTTTCCTGAGAGAAACTGGCTGCTGGCCAGGGACTTTAAGGTGGAGGCTGCTCTGCTCTGGGACTGGATCTTCGAGGAAGAGGAAGTACGAAGAGAGGGGTAGGGAGTGCACACTGGCACCAACATTGTTAACAATCTGGACCTCTGTGGTGGAGGCCTCAGGAGCCATTGGGCTGACTGAGCAGGGCTTGTTGGTACGGTGGCCCGGTGGAATAGTACAGAGAAAGGATTCGGATCAGATTAAGGGGCTCAGGTTGATGTCCTTGTCCTGGGTTCAGGGGCAACAGGCAGGTAGGCAGTGGTTTCTCATAGCTGTGTAGTCAGAATTGGGGAGCGAGGGGGTGGGGAGGAGAGGCGTGACCGAAGGCAGTGTTAGGCCGGGCCTCCAGCCTTGGTTCTCCAGTCTTTCTACCCAGGGACACCCCCCTTTGTGACCTACTGTTTTATAAAGTGTTTTCCTCGATTTTTAGTAGGTCCGAAACATAGGCTTCTCTGAAAACATTTTGAGGTGGAGAAGGGGATAGTGCATTGTTCAGCAGGGGCATATAGGAAGTGAGATATGGGATGTTAGTCATTTGTGCAGTTAATAGAGTTAGTTAGGATAAAAAATAGGACAAAGGACAAATTCTACAATTGCTGTTTTGTTTCTTTGTGGTTTTTCTTTGGGTTGTGTGTGTTTGGGGGTGTCTTGTTTGTTCTGTTTTGTTTGGCTATCATTTCCCTAGAAAAAGGCACTAGAATTTTAGATATAAACTTAGGAGTGATTCACCTTGGCTTGGCATCTTTATCATGGATTGCCTCTTCCTCTTGGCCAGTGTAGATATAATGTCCTTGTTTTGGGTGGAGCCTGACTCATCAGACAGCAAAATGTCACCAGGGTATAAACTACATTGATTCCCAGCATTCCAGGAGAAAGGAAGGTAAACATCTCTTTCAGTTGAAAGATGCCTGTGTGCTTGCTTAACTTTTTAGGCTTCTAGTCTAGTGCTTATCTGTGTGCACAAGCACTTTTTTTTTTTTTAGACTCATCTGCCATTGTGGTATAACCAGCACCTTTCCATGGTCCCTGGACTCTCTCAACAGATATCTGAAGAACTTCTCAAAGAACTGGACCAGAATTGTTGGTATGTATAATCCATCTGCTGTAACTCTCCCAGTCTGCTTTGCCAGGGCCTACATAGTTTTCATCCTTTCACTGGCACTTCCCCTAGCTTCAAAAGCAGTGTATATAATGTGGGATTCTCCTTTATTGTTTAGAGATACCCAGTTTCAGTTTGGGGTCTAAGCAGTGTCTGCTCACTGATTCTTTTGGGTGTAAATGTTTAAACTTCTGATCTACCCTGCTTTGCAGCAGGCAGGTAAATGTTACCATCCAGATGAGCTAAGAGTGAAACCGGGATCAGCCTGATACTGGAACTGGTGCTTGGACCTGGAATTTGGGAGTCTGACACACATCATCAGCCAAAGTTTAGCCATATTTAAGCATGGCACAATTTTAGAGGTGTTCATTCTAATAATAATTCAGTCCCAAGTGCACAGCAAATTTAAGACATTGAGATTCTTTACAAAGAATACCCTGTCTTCTTTCACAAAGATGGGTATTATTGATTCAGAATAGGGCCAAAGATTTAGAGCTTAGAGAGTTTGACAGAGCCAGACATGAGAATGAGTGAGCATGAGTGCTTACGTGCACGTGTTACCATCGGCCTGACCCTGAGATAGCATAGCTGTTGATAAGTACAATCACATCCCTCATAAGAATGGGTTTTATGGCCTAGAAGCAATGTCCAGGATTTAGAGGGAAAGGTTCTGGGATAAGCGAAACATAATTTCTGGGGGTTTCGGGTGGAGCCTGACTCATCAGACAGCAAAATGTCACCAGGGTGTAAACTACATTGATTCCCAGCATTCCAGGAGAAAGGAAGGTAAAGATCTCTTTCCTTTGAAGGATGCCTGTGTGCTTGCTTAACTTTTTAGGCTTCTCTAGTGCTTATCTGTGTGCACAAGCACTTTTTTTTTAATTCTCTACACTGACCATTAAGAGTTGGATTAGTTTGATTATCTTCAGTGCCTTCTCTGTCAGAGAAGGGTAGCAGTACACACACACACACACACACACACACACACACAGACAAACACACACGGGTACAGAAAACCTTTCTGAAGAGGATGTTCCTGCCACAGAGCCTCAGCTGTGATGCTCCCTATTTCTTCAGATGTTCAGCTCAGTCCTGTCCAAGAAATGCAAAGTGTCTGGACCTGACTCTAGTCTGGATTCTAGTTGGTCTCCTACCTATTCTGTGATGTTTGGCATGCCCCCAGGGCCAACCAACGGAGTATGACGTTTGTAAGGATGGAAACAATCAGTGGGGGTGATGAAGTACCTCTGTCTTTCCAAATGTCTCAGTCTCATTTCTATTTATCTCCCCTGGAACTCTCTGCTCATCTTTAGGAAATGTCAAAAACAAAATAAGGAAATGGACATAGATGAAAGCCTTTACTCTCACCAGCCAGCTGTGAATGGTATCCACATCGGGAGATGAAGATTGGGAGAAGGCACAGAGTGGGGCAGACACTAACCTAGAGTTCTTTAATGACAGGTATGTACTCGGCCATGAGTCAGCGAAGCATCTCCAGGCTTCCAGAGTACTGATATCAGGCCTGCAGGGTTTGCATGTTGAATTTGCCAAGAATATCATCCTTGGTGGGGTCAAGGCTGTCACTTTCCATGATCAGGGCACTGCCCAGTGGGCTGATCTGTCTTCCCAGGTATCATCTCTTTTTGGCTTCTCCTTGCTTAGGCTCCAGCATGTGCACTGCATGTGTTTCAGTGCTATCTTCCTACCCCCTTTTCATAGTTCTACCTATGTGAGGAAGATACTGGTAAAAACCAAGCTGAGCTATCCCAACCAAGCCTTGCTGAAGTAAACAGTTACGTTCCTGTGTTTGCCTACACTGGACCTCTAATTGAGGAGTTCCTTAGTGGTTTTCAGGTACCCTGGAGTAACCCCATGCCTCCTGTCTTATTCTTCCAGGTTTGTTGCCATTTAGGCTGGCACTTTGTATCAGATCTGGTTCTGGAAATCTAGGAGATGTAGGTAGCAGGTAGAGCTCCACAGAGTTGGAGATTCTCTTCTAGAAAGGTGTTGTGTTATAATGAGATCTGGATGGAGCACAGCACCTACATATATAATTCCCTAGCCCTTGTATGAGTGAGTATAATGAGAGGAAACCCAGACTAGTTGGGTAGTTACTCTTGATGGGTATAACCTGGCTGTAGGTAGCCAGCTGTCTATTTTTACCAGATAAATGAACTTAGGTGGTCTCCAGACCTTGTTTGTCTAGCACTGATGTTATTCCTATAGTTGGTAGTGTTTTTAAAAGCTGTTCTTTGTCCCTTGTTATATCTGACACCCACTGAGACTTGTGTGTCCATGGGACAAAAGGCTGTGCCAGCTGAGCCTGGGTGTTGGATTCTTCTCCCTTCTCCCTAACTTCTGTCAACGTTTTTATTCTCTCACTCCACCCCAAACCTGGGCTTATTGTTCTTTACATGTATTGGATCTTACCAACACTCCTTTGGAATATCAGCTGCATGTGGGTGTATTCAGCCATAGCCACAGAATCGAGCTGGTAGTAGCAGACACTCGGGGCTTAGTTGGGTGAGTGCTTGCATTTGTCTAACTTCAAACATAGGCCAA
Organism: Mus musculus; assembly: GCF_000001635.26. Taxonomy (NCBI): domain Eukaryota; kingdom Metazoa; phylum Chordata; class Mammalia; order Rodentia; family Muridae; genus Mus; species Mus musculus. Next base: position 2,265,742 of record NC_000087.7, read on the forward strand.
GAGACTCCCAAACCTTCATGTCCTCCTCCACCATCCAGTTTTGAAGTGATTTTTCTTTTTTTTTCCGGTGTGGTATGAACATCACCCGATCTGTCCCAGTTCCTTGAGTACTTGAAGGCCCTGTGCTTGGTTCAAAGCATCACTCCCTTTGCCTCCTTCTCTAGACAACTCTTCCGTGACTTTGGAGAGGAAATGATTCTCACTGATTCAAATGGGGAACAGCCACTCAGTACCATGGTTTTAATGATCACTAAGTTAAGGAGGCCAGCCCCATACGTTCTCATGCAGAGAAGGTAGGCAGTAATTGTTTTGGTTTGATTTTCCTTTCCTTTTCCTGTTCTCTGAACCACTTTTTTTCCCCTCTGCTCTCCTTCCTTTCCCACCTTTCCTTTGTCTTGAGGACTCTCTTTTCCCATTCCCTCACATTCTTTTAAATTATTTTCCTGTTCCCCCTTTTCCCTCCCTTCCCCTGTCCCCACCCAACAGTTGGACTTGGGATCTGTCACTAAATAACCTATTCAGTAACCTGTCCGTGAGGGAAATTAAAATTAGTTTCCTGCCCTTAAAATCTTGGGAAGTTTCTCTTTCTCTTTTTCTCTTTCTCTTTCTCTTTCTCTTTCTCTTTCTCTTTCTCTTTCTCTTTCTCTTCCTCTTCCTCTTTCTCTTTCTCTTTCTCTTTCTCTTTCTCTTCCTCTTCCTCTTCCTCTTTCTCTCTCTCTCTCTCTCTCTCTTTCTCTCTCCCCTCTCCCTCTCCCTCTTTCTTTTTCCTTCCTTTCTTCCTTCCTTCCTTCCTTCCTTCCTTCCTTCCTTCCTTCCTTCCTTCCTTCCTTCCTTCCTTCCTTTCTCTCTTTCTCTTTTTTTGGTGATGATGTCTTTTGTTGTTGTTGTTGTTGTTTTGTGTTGTTTTGTTGGTTTATTTTTGTTTGTGTGTGTGTTTGTGTTTCAGACATTCTCCATAATGTAGCTAGGGCTAGGTTGGTTTGAATACAGGGTAAACCTTCTGCCTCAGCTTCCAGGATAGTGTGACCATAAGCATGACACACTATGGGAGGCTTAACTCTTATATATGTATTTTTTAATTAGGTATTTTCTTATTTTACATTTGAAATGCTATCCCCAAAATCCCCCATACCCTTCCCCTCACTCCCTTACCCACCCACTTCTTGGCCCTGGTGTTCCCCTGTACTGAGGCACATAAAGATTGTAAGACCAAGGGGTCTCTCTTCCCAATGATGGCAGACTAGGCCATCTTCTGCTACATATGCAGCTAGAGACATGAGCTCTGGGGGTATTGGATAGTTCATATTGTTGTTCCACCAATAGGTTTGTAGACCCCTTTAGCTCCTCGGGTACTTTCTCTAGCTCCTCCATTGGGATCCCTGTGTTCCATCCAATAGTTGACTGTGAGCATCCACTTCTGTGTTTGCCAGTCACCTGCATAGCCTCACAAGAGACAGCTATATCAGGGTCCTTTCAGCAAAATCTCGCTGGCTTATGCAATGGTGTCTGTGTTTGGAGGATGAATTCCCAATTATGGCAGTCTCTAGATGGTCCATTCTTTCATTTCAGCTGCAAACTTTGTCTTCCATGGGTGTTTTGCTCCCAATTCTAAGAAGGGGCAAAGTGACCACATGTGTTTTGCAACTTGTGTGGGTATTCTAAGTTTCTGGGCTAATATCCACTTATCAGTGTGTACATACCATGTGATTGGGTTACCTCACTCAGGATGATACTCTCCTTGACCATCCAATTGCCTAGGAATTTCATAAATTCATTCTTCTCTTTTCCTTTTTCCCCAACCAGGAGAATCCAGGGATTGTCACCTGATTGGAGGACTCCTGGCATGTATTTGAAAGTGGTGACTTTGTCTCTTTCACAGAATTTCAGGGCATAAGTAAACTCAATGGCATTGGTCCCATATAGATCAATGTTCTGAGTACTGAAGCCTGGGGAAGGAGGGTGAGAAGTGGTAGAACAGAACAAAGGGAAGGTTGGCTCTGTGATATGGGCTGCCTCAGAAGCCAAGAGTTCACTCTGGAACTTTTCACAGCAGACTGGTCTCAGTCCTCTTGCCTGAGTCCTGGAATTAAAGCCACCATGCCTTGATAGAACAGGGCCTAACTTGTGTCTCCCACCTCCAGTGCACCATCCCTTTCTGTGATGCTGGACTGATTCTCAAGTATTGTCAGGCACTCTAACTTATTCCTTGGTTCATTCCCTTTTGACTTGCCTCCACCCCCTTCCCCCGTTTTTGGTTTTATTTTAGAAAAGTAGATTTATTCTTTTAAGCTTTAAAAGGACGAAATGACTTGGTCCTTTCTAGTGTGTGTGACTGGTAGACGGCTCAGTTTGTAAGAACCCTTGCTCTGTAAGCTTTATGGCCGAGTTTAAACTTAGAATAACCATGCAAAATGCTATTATGCAGCCAGGAAGGCAGCACATCTAGGTAATTGCTACACTAGGACTTGGAGGAAGCAGATAAAGATGGATCCTGATGAAGGCTCACCTCAGTTGTCCAAACTGCCTCATTGAGAAAATGTATGAAGGCAGTGTGACAGTGATGAAAGAGTTAAGGAGGGGAGTCTACAGTACTTTAAAACACAGCAGTTTGTGTGTGCAGTAGGCCAAAGCCAGTGAGTCCCAGCAAAGGTGTGAGATTAACAAAGCTTCTGTATAGGTGACATCCCTTAAATTAAGACACCTGCAGAAAGCTAAAGTGAGATGTGTGAGATCAGCCACAGTCAAAGTAGCATGATGTTTTATAACAAGTTTGATAGAAGTGAGGTACTTGTGAGTCTTACATGTTTAATGCTGGCTTCAGTTGTCTTAGCTTGCTGAACTTTGGTCCTAAAGATTTGTCTAGATAACCCTGGTATCAACTCCTTTGTATTGTCCAGACTTGAATGAGTGTGATGCTGAGTACTCAAGGTGATGTCTGTTTTCTAGGAAGTCTTTCTGCATGCATGAGCTGAAACTGATCAGTGATGAGAGGGGACCAAAGACTCCTTTTCTTGTATATTTTGTAGCCATCCACCCTTGGGCTCTGTTAATATAACTTCTTTGTAAGCAAGGTGCCATTGTGGATGATGGCATGCACCTGTAATCCTGGCACTCAGGAGGTGCTTGCAGGAGGATTAGAAGTTCAAGCCCAGCCTTAGTTATAGATTAAGAGGCCAGCTTGGGCTAAGTGAATCTCTGTCTCCAAGTCAACAAACTCATGAAAAAAATTGCTTTTGTTTTCAACACATACAGATGTTCTCTTCTCTATAGTCACTAAATATTAGTAATATACTAAACATTAATACAGCAAGTCAGTTGGTAGACTTCTCGCTGTGCTCTTACAAGTTCTTCAGTTTGATCCCCAGAACCTCTGTAAGAAAAGTTAGTTCCTATGGCTTGTATCTTTACAGACCTTGTGTGTAATGCTTGGGAGATAGAGACAAGTAGATTTCTTTTTGTCTTGTGTATTAATTTTTTTGTGTGTGTCTATGTTTTGGGATATGTCTGAGAGCTGCAGACATTTGTGAGCTGCCCACTTAACCAAGTTCCTGCTTTCTGGGAGAGCAAGAAGCACTCACTCTCAGCCACTGAATCAGGTCTTGGACAAAGGAGACATCTTTTCCCTTCCCCATTTTGTTTTTCTGCATTTAAACAGAAGTCAGATGTGGTGTCACCTTCCTACCACCCAGAGTCTGAAGCTATATAAGTGAGACTGTGGCCATTTTGTTTGGTGTGGGTAGCTCTTGGGTAGCTTTGAACTCTGAATCCTCCTGAGTTGATTTCTGAAGGGCTGGGATGAGTGTTGTGTACTGTATGCCTGTGCCTTTGATAGATATGCTTCTTCTTCTTCTTTTTCTTCTTCTTCTTCTTCTTCTTCTTCTTCTTCTTCTTCTTCTTCTTCTTTTTCTTCTTCTTCTTCTTCTTCTTCTTCTTCTTCTTCTTCTTCTTCTTCTTCTTCTTCTTCTTCTTCTTCTTCTTCTTCTTCTTCTCCTCTTTCCCCTTCTCTCCCTCCTCCTCCTCTTCCTTCCTCCTCCTTCTTCTTTTTTTTTCTTTGATTATTTCTTGGTTGGTTGGTTGGATGCTTGTCCCTATCTGAGTAAAGCTTGCAATTGAAAGAAAGCTGATGTGTTTTAGGCTTGGACTGTGATTTTTTTTTTCTTTTTGTACTTGATCTTGGGAGGTTGGCAAAGGCAAAGATTGGACTGGTAGTCTTCTCCATTGTTTTCATCTTCCAGGTCCCTATACATTTAGTATCTGTGATACCTCCAGCTTCTCTGAGTATATCCATGGAGGCATTGTCAGTCAAGTAATATTACCTTGGAAGATCAGTTTTATGAGTATGTGGTGAGGGGGTATGAGTAGAAGGAGTCCTGCTTTTGAGATTTATAAGTTGTTTATATCTGGCCTCACAATGCTCCATTACCCATAGAAACCCCTATTCACCTCCCTGCCAGAGCCAGAATTTGTGGTCACGGGTTTTGCTAAGTGCTGTAGTCCTGCTTAGCTCCACATTGGCTCCCAGGCCCTGCATCAGTTCTGTACTTAGCACAGCAGGCCTCATCGGCACCATAATGAGGTAAGTGAGTGGGAAGCCAGCCAGGAACCTCTGATTTGTCTGTTTCCTATACCTGTTCTTCCTCCAGTAGGGCCTGATAGGCTCTATCCCAGTTCCTTTTGTCCAACCAGGAGGATGCTGATGAATTGGTGACCTTAGCCCAAGCTGTGAATGATCAAGCTTTGCCAGCAGTTCAGCAAGACTGCCTGGACATCGACCTTATCTGGAAGTTGGCCTATGTAGCAGCTGGGGATCTGGCACCCATGAATGCCTTCTTTGGTAGTTTGGCTGCACAGGAGGTCATGAAGGTTAGCCCTAGTGGGAAAGGTTGTGACTGCTCTGTGTTTCTGATGTCATCACTGCCTTTTAGTTCAGTTAGGCTACTGCTACTGACAACCTCCTTTCCCCAGGCTTCTTCTAGAAAGTTTATGCCCAGTGGCTGTACTTTGATGCCTTTGAATGTCTCCGGGAGCATGGAGTGACCTTTATGGAAGATAATTGCCTGCTGCTAGATCCCTGTGAACAGTAGGAAACTTTGGGAACATCATGAGGAGATTGTAACTTTAACCTGTCTGTAAGCATTCACATAAATCCAGTGTCAGAACTGATTCAATGGGCAAGTGGCTGCATTTGGATCAGACCTACAAGAGAAGCTTGGCAAGCCAAAATACTTCGTGGTGATTGACACTAATGGCCTCTGTTCACCCTTTCTGGAAGGACCTCTCTTTCCCTGATCCCTTTGGGGAGGTGTCTTTTGGTTTTTCATGTCCTGATCACATCACCTATTCTGTTTTGTGGTTGGTTGAGGAAAGGCTTCAGGTATCTCTTTTTCTTTCTCTCCTCTCAGTCACCCATAGGATTGTGCATCCCTGTGAATGGAATATTTGTTACTACACAGTCTTGTATTTGGTTGATGTTTTCTTTTGGGAGTATATGCCATCCCTGTTTACTCTGATCAGATGGTTTACCAACTTCTAGGTAGGTGCAGGTGCCGCTGGCTGTGAGCTGCTCAATAACATTGCCATGATTGGCCTTGACTGTGGATAGGATGGAGAAATGACAGTTACAGACTTAGACACCATTGGGAAGTCAAACCTGAACAGACAGTTTCTCTTCCATCCCTGGAACATCACAATGAGTAGGATGGAATGGCATTCTCTCTCCTATTTGAGTCTAACCTAAATGGCTTAGATGTTTCTCCCCTCCTTTCTCCTCCTCTTCTCTCCCCTTCCCTCCCCTCTTTTATTTTTCCCATAGTTCCCTCCTGTTTTTCAGGAATTCAGGTATGAGGTCAATAGACAATTTTACCTGTCACAATTTTTTCATTTGCCTGGTTTTCCCTCCCCACCTAAGCTTAGATTCTCAGGAATTGCAGAAGTGACATTGTGAGATGGATAATAGAGTCATAGCTGGGCATTCCCTACAGGCCAGTGTTACCTTGATTGTCTTGCTGATAATTCATCTTTCCTTTGATTTGTTTTTCATCAAGCATCCTAGACTCTAGATTTAGAAAACATAAGGTAACAAAAGAAATGTTCCTTGATTCCTCTAATGGGAAGATTGGAACAAGTGAGATGCTTCAAGATTGCATTTTGGTGTCCTCCTGTAACACTGAGTCTGTAAGACTCAATAATAACTTAAATGGTATTAAATACTATTTGTCTTTCCTCTCCCAGATTGCTCTATCAGTGGAAAGGAAAAATTTCTTCCATACTTTTAGGAAGCCAATTCAGGGGAGCTGGGATACTGATGACCAAAAAGAAAAAAAAAAGAAGAAGAAGAAGAGAGCTGCACATAGTGTTTCTGGACTAGTACTACTAGTACACTAAGATCCCACTCATTCATACATATACTAAGTATTGTGCATATGTTTGTGTGTGTCTATATACACCTGTACTTGTGTGTACATATACATACATACAGACACATACACTCAGCTGTTGTAAGTGCATGTAACCTAAAACATATAAGGTCTGAATCCTCAGGGTTATTCTGTACTGGAAGTATTTTTGCTGGTAAATGCTTATGCTTATCTTACCTGTTCTTTACGTAGTGTTTTAAGTGGACTAACACTTTTAAATATTATGCTTAAGATTTTAACATAGGAAGTTGTGGTGTTTATGAGCTATACTCCCAAAAGCTCTTTGGAGACTTTTCTTTGACCATGTTGGGCTACTGTTGCAGTAAGTGGCATATGGTTAATGTTAGAATGTCAAACGTGTAAGAGAAGTACAGAGAAACAGAGAAGTAGCAATTGGAAAACTGTCTGGAGGGTGCTTCTTTTAAGTACTTATTAGGGGTTTCTCCTAGGAAAATGGACCTATCCATGGTGAAACAGTACCAATGTGAGGGCAGACAGTTGACCATGCAAAAGTAGTAGAAGCCTGCATGAAGATATGCTATTCTGGAGCGTGGTATTTAAAGAACAGAGAGTTCAGGTGGAGGAGGCCATAGCCCATTTATACCAGAAGTGAAAGGAAAACTAGAGGAGGCTCAGTCTGTTTGTAGTTTTATTCAGGATACTCTGGATGACGTTAATTGAAAATAGAGTAGCTGTTAGGCTATTCTGACCTTGTTTGTTTCTTATTTTAGTTCTCAAAATATTGTGTGGTGCCAAATTTAATTTATAATCCTTTTAATTTAAAAATTATTTATTTTATATATTTGAGTATACTGTCAATAACTTCAGACACACTGGAAGAGGGCATTGGATCACATTATGGATGTTTGTGAGCCACCATGTGTTTTCTGGAACTTGAACCCTCAAGAACTCTGGCAGAACAGTCAGTGCTCTTAACCACTGAACCATCCCTCCATCCCTTCTTTTATAATCTTTAAAGCAAAAGAGGACAGAATTTTATGAATAACAGAAATGTAGCTGTCATAAAAGAGCATTCTAATGTCATTTATAATATCTGTTGTGGCCAGCCAGATGGAATTGGCACAGTTCGAGCCTGGTTGACTTTGAGCCTTGTTCTGCCCCTTATGAGATAAATACTGCAATATCTCTGTAGACTTTTTTTGCATCAGTGCATGGAAGCAGCTCTGTTTTTCATATTCCCACACAGAAATTAAAGTCTGAGACTGCTGCTGGTGAAATAAATCTACACATCAGGGTATTCAGCCACCAGAATGGTGTAGGCCTGGAGACAGAACACATCTATGATGATGACTTCTTCCAAAAGCTGGATGGTGTGGCCAATTCTCTAGTCAATGTGGATGCTCGTAAGTTTGGAGTTGAGTGAGGAGGGCAAGATCAGGGTAGAGTGTATGAGGTTCTTGTGCTCCTGTCTTGCCTTGGTTTTTCGAGACAGGATTTCTCTGTGTACTCTCGGTTGTCCTGTAACTCACTCTGTAGACCAAGCTGACCTGTGTTCCTGTCTTATGTAAGCTTGCATGATACTCATCTGCCATTTCTTCCCATCTCCCTGAAGGATTATATGTGGACCTCCATTGTGTTTACTATCATAAGCCTCTGCTGGAATCAGGCATGCTGGGCACCAAGGGCAACGTGCAGGTGGTTGTTCCCTTCTTGACAGAATCTTACAGCTCAAGCCAAGACCCACCTGAGAAATCCATCCCCATCTACACACTGAAGAACTTCCCTAATACCACTGAGCACACCCAGCAGATGATCAACCTTGGGAGGTGGAAGGGTTAGGTCCTCGAGCCTTTGCCAGTCTCATGCTACAGTTTTCTAGTTTCCGATGTATTCTGTATCTGGAACACGTACCATGTCTTTATACCAATTATATGTGTACCAGCCCAAGTGTGTTATCTATAAATCAGACATGGTTTCTTTGGGGTCATCCACTTCTGGTTGACAGCACACAAAATTGTGCAAGTTCAATCCAAGCAAAATCCCAACACAAAGAAGGGGAGGTCCACACAAAGTTCTACCTCTAACCAAGCCAGAAAAGGGAAAAGAAACATAATCTACAATGGAATGTTAGTGGCATCTATCAACCACTTTCCAGGGTAGGCTCCATGACTAGAAGAAGGTGGCCAGGTGGATCTCAGGGTTTTTTTCTTGTGCACTTCTGTTTTGGTATTACTTGTCTTGCTGGTGGGTTTTTATTTCTTTATTTCTTTTGGGTTTTACTTTTTATAGTGTTTTCTTGAGAGATGGCATGTGAGTTAAGTGGCTGGGGAGTTTAGGATGTTCTGGGAGGGGTTGGCAGAAGGAAAAAATACAATCAAACTATATTATATGGAAAACATTTTAAGTTCAATAATTAACCTTAACCTTCTAATTTCAAAAGAGTTAAAGAGAACATCAGTTGGACATGTGTCTGAACAGTGAGAATCAATGATTATTTTTTGCTACACAAATCAGCTATTGTTGTCTCTGCTAATTTTCTAAATTACTGATAATAGTGAGTGCATTTTTTGTGTGCTAAACTGTTACCCAAAATGTTAAGTTAAAAGTGAAACAGCTGGTTTTTCAGTGTTGCTTCTGTGTGTGTTGTCAAGTACATAATCTTGTGTGTCCTCTGACTGGACAAAATGAATGCTAAATTAAACCCAGAGCCCAGTCCTGCTTGTGTTCTTCTAGTCCATCGGGGCCCAGGGAGTTTGGGGTGGTTGTTTTGTTTCTGTTTGCTCCTAGGCTCATACTGTCAGTATTTTGAGGCCATGCCAAGGAGGTGAAGATCAGGAAGGAATAGACTAGAGAGTTCCAACTGAATTACCTTATCCTGTTTCTTGTTCGAGGTTATAAAATGTCTCTAAGTCTGCACAGCAGGCAGAGAAGTGCAAAAGGTTTTAGAATATGTTCAGTAAATTTGTAGAAGGAGACCTGTCTGGTCCTTAGATTCCTCATCTGCAAAATGTGCACTGAAGTAATACCTACCAGCTAGATTTTATAAAGCAATTAGGCTCTATATAGGCTGTTCATATACTTTGGTAAAATTCTTAGCAGTGGGTTTGTATTTGGCACTATACTCAATCTTGCGGTATGCATGTGCTCATATACTAACTTTGATGAGTGTAAATGCTAGCTATGTCAGAGACTTAAAAAGCAGATGGCTAGAGGGGAGTTCTATTGCACTGCAGTAGGTCATAAAAGTAGGTAAGTATGTGGGGGAGTTAGAATTTAGAACCTGTATGTCCAGTGTCTGTATGCATGCCCCACACCATTTCAGCAGTGCCCTACTAGTTCTCAGAAACTTTGGGGTTGGGGGAACAAAACACAAAAAAACAAAACAAAACAAACAAACAAACAAAACAAACAAACAAAAAAAACAGAGGAATTCCTGTTGAGACCCGGGTACTGTTTTGCCAAGTACTAAAAGTTACTGCCAATGGGTCATTGTTCTTTGAAGTGTGATTTTCTTCCTTTCTGTCTCTCTTTCTTATAATCCAAACATATCATACATCTATTGCCAGGTTCTCACACATACAAACTTGACTGCAAATGTGACTTCTGGTCTGGAACACGTGGGTAACCTCATTGTACAGGTTAATGCAGTCTTCACCCAGAACAGTCTTTACTAACTGGTAGTATCACTAATGTGTACTATGACGTTTTTTTGGATTTTTTTGTTTGTTTGTTTTTGGTTTTTGTTTGCTTTTGACCATTGCTGACATGCATTTGTTTGCTCTGTCTGTAGTGGGCTCAGATGAGTTTGAAGGGCTCTTCAAACAGTCAGCTGAAAATATTAACCAATACCTCACGTAAGTAACAGACAAACCAACAGTGGACAGAAGGCAGTCAACAAAGACGTCCTTGTCTGCTCTCCTCAGGCACATCCTCGGTGGATGCTTTGGATAATTAATGGTTGATTGAGCCTTATGCTGGTGGAGGTTGATAGGAAATGGTCAGGATTGACATTTTTGCTGGAGAAAGAAGGCTTGCCCAGAAACCTTACTTCTAGGCCTCTGAAGTAATCCAGGTCTTTGTATTTGATAGAGATCCCACGTTCATGGAACAGACACAGCAGGTAGCTGGCACCCAGCCTTTGGAAATACTGGAGGCCATACACTGTAGTCTGGTCCTGCAGAGGCCACAGACTAGGGCCAACTGTGTGTCTTGGGCCTACCAGCACTGGCACACCCAGTATTCTCACAACATCCAGCCGTCGCTGCACAGCTTCCCTCCAGCTCAGGTGTTACATACTTGGTGGATGTATTTGGCTGAGCACATTTCCAGAAAATTGGAGACTTACTGTCCTCTGTCCTTCTGCCAGGCAGCCTACCTGCCACAGGTACCAGAATGCAAGGTGTAGGCTAGTACTTGGTGCAAGCTTTTGTGTTTTCTTCCTCCTGTCAGCCAGGGAAGGGGTTTAGTTTCCTTCCCAGCTGCACTTGTGGGCTGAGTCATAGCTGAGTTCTCTTTGAGGGCTGTAGTTGTGAGAAATTTTATAGTTAAGCATAGAGTGATCTGTGTGTTCAAGTCCCAGCTGTGTTTGACACTGGGTCGTGTCATGCCTAATGTCTTGCTAAGCCATATCTGGGAAGTAGGTATGACAATGGCTGTGGGCATTTAGAAAGGACTAACTTTCATTTCTTAATTTTGCCTCATATGAATTGGTAAGTTGAACTTGCCATGTGTTTGGCTCATCATGAATTTCCCAAGAATGGTGAACCTAGGCTTCTTGGCATGAGGGTTTCCTGAGAGTGCTTCTCCCTCGGTCCTCTTCATATCTTTGCATTCTCCTGGCTTACTAGCTCTGAAGCACTGTTTTGATCAGGACCAAAACACTGTCCACATCCACTCACCTTTGACATAAACAATGTAAGTGTCCTTGGGATCTCCTAGGTGGTTGTGTGGGAATTAGGTCTCTCTACTCTTAACCTGTGGTTGTTAAGCTGACTTTCCTTTGCCATGCCATTCTTTCAGTCCCTGCATCTGGATTATGTGATGGCTGCTGCCAACCTGTTTGCTCAGACATATGGATTAGGAGGGTCCCAGGACTGTGCTGTGGTGGCCAAACTCCTTCAGTCTCTGCCGGTCCCCAAGTTTGCTCCAAAGTCTGGCATCAGGATCCATGTTTCTGATCAAGAGCTGCAAAGTACCAGTGCCACAACTGTCTTTAAGAATGCTTCACCATTCGTTTAGAGATCATCTATTTGTGTTCGGTTCCCTCTCAGCCTTCCCTCTGGTGTTTGCCACTAGCCAGGATTTTCACTATATTTCTGAGACTTACCTAGTCTGTGCTTAAGGGTTGAAGGATGGAAAAACAAAAGCTCTGTATCTCATTTCTCTGCAATATAGACTTATGGAAATGGTTCATCCCCTTCCTTGTGTTTATAGACTTCTCCTTGTTTCTTCTTGATTTATTTACTTTCATGCAAAAAGAACCTGACTGCTCCCTGCCCTCTGGGTGGCTTGATACCTTTGCTGCTTTGTGTCCTTGGTAACAGGTCACCTCTATTTTCCCTCTGTGTTCCTGTCCTCTGTATCTGCTTAAAGCACACCTCCATTTCTGCACTTCTGTGTCACACACTCTGTTTTCTCTTCTGATATCCCTGAGGAATCTGTTCTCTTGTACAAATCTCCCAAGTCGATACAGTTCCTCAGTTTCCCTTTCAGAGTAAAGTTGTCTCCTTGTGAGTGAGATTTGACCAACAATATTCCTTTCAGACTTTCCCTTCCTTCATTCACTGTTCATAATAGTATGTCTCTCCCCTGTACCCTTGCTTGCCATTTCTTTCCATTAACTAGTTTCTATCTTCATGTGAACGTAATCTAAATCACTTTGCCCAGCTCCATCATCTTCGTCTTATAAAACTAAACTCCTATGACCCTTGAACATCTTCAGCCATTCTCTACCACCTCACCATCCTTGAAAACCTTTCTCTACATTTTTGTTTTAATCTTTACGACCACTATCTGTATCAGTGGAACCACAGGGAAGCAAACTCAAAGTAGAGTTTTCTTCCTGTGTCCCATCTATTTTATCTACTTTATTTAGTGTAATGGTTGTACATTAATATAGTCCTGCAATTTTCTCCCCTTTTTACAGCCTAATAGGTCTCTGCATTAGTCTATTAACTTACTAGTATGTAATTGAATTCCTGTCAACTTACTGTGTGTGAATATGCTGCTTCCTTGTTTTGAGGTGTTCATCTTTGTTACTCAGGACCTCCAGGTCTTCATATGTTTATATTCCTCACCCCTATGTCCCTGTGCCCTTTGGGCAGGGAAGTGTTTTCTCTTCTTGAGTCCCCTTCCCTTACAGCTTCCAGGATGTCTCTCCTTTTCAAATACTTTTACATAAACACCACTTTCCAGTCCAGATTTCACCTTGGGCAGTACAATGGGTTCACCACACATCATGGTGTCCTTTGCTTTCTGCAGATGACAGCCACCTGGAGGAACTCAAGACTGCACTTCCTACTCCAGACAAGCTGCTTGGATTCAAGATGTACCCCATTGACTTTGAGAAGGTATTTGGTGTGGGTTAGCTGTGATGGTTAGGATGGTGGGCAGAGGTGCCTAGCAGTAGGGTTTTGTCAAGATTGTAGGCGTGCAGTGGTCCCTTCTGTTTAAAAGAGAAGTTTCTTTGATGAAGAGTGAGAGCTATACCCGTGAGCCTAAGAGTTGACACTTAGAATGCAGGTAGGAATTAGGCTGCTTTAATAAAGTGGGAATAAGCACTTCTTCTCTAAGATTCGTTAGTTCAATAGTCCTGAGTCTTGGCTTGGTTCCTAGTACCTAGCTTGATTTCCACAATCCATAAGAGGTCAGGACAGTATTATTCACTATGTTCAGTGAGTATCTACATCTACAACACAGTTAACTGCTCCTCAGACTTGGGAAGAGAAGGTGGAAAAAATGTAAGAGCCAGGGGATTAAAAAAAAAAAAACTTGGTGTTTGGAGATTATATCTCCTAGAAATGACAAGAAACAAGACCTGAACAAAGGCAGCACCAACAGGAGTTTTTTTTTTCTATTTAAAAGAGTTTTTAAATTTACATATGTATGTTGAGCATATTCTTCTTCTTCCCAAAGTCCTTCTAGATCATCATCCCCTTCCTACCCACCAAACTTTAAATTCTTTCTCAAAATCAAACAAAAACCTAGTAAAACAGGACTTCCTGAAACCAAGAAAACAAAACAGCACCAAACTCTTTTAATTTTTTATATTATTTTATTTATTTATATTCCAAATGTTGTCCCCTTCCCAGTTTCCCCTCCACAAACTTCCACATCGCATCCCCTCTCTCCTCTGCCTCTATGAGGGTACTCACCCACACACCCACTCCTGCCTCACCACTTTAACATCTCCCCATGCTGAGGTATGGAGCCTCCACAGGACCACCAAGGTCCTTTCCTCCCATTGGTGTCAGATAAGGCCTTTCCCTGGTGCATATATAGCTGGTGCGGTGAGTCCCTCTATGTGTAATCTTTGGTCAGTGGTTTAGTCTGTATGTGTGTGTGTGTGGGGGGGGGGGGTGTCCAGTTATTTGATATTGTTCTTCCTATGGGGTTGCAATACCCTTCAGCTCCTTCAGTCCTTCCCCTAACTCTTCCATTGGGGTCCCTGTGCCCAGTCTGATGGTTGGCTGTTATATCTGCATGTCTACTGGTCCAGCACTGGCAGAGCCTCTCTGGACAGCTATACCAGGTTCCTATCAGCAAGCACTTCTTTGAATCAGCAATAGTGTCTGGGTTTGGTATCTGCAGATGGGATGGATCCCTATGTGTGGCAGTCTCTTGATGGCCATTCCATCAGTCTCTGCTGTGGGAATCCACATATGCAGTTGCAGGAGGGCGCTGACTACAGCTGGCCACCACGCATACATAGGCAGTAAAATTTTTTTGCCAAGATGAGGTTTTGAGAAGTAACCAAAATTAACCAATCAGATGAGAGACAAGTTAACCAATCAGATGTAGGCATATAAATGAGGTGGTAAGCATAACCCATGCATAACCAATCTGGGTGTGAGACACGCCTCTCCTAGGCCTATATAAGCAGCACCAGTTCTGGGCTTGGGGTCTTTTTGCCTCTGCAATCAAGCTCTCCCAATAAACGTGTGCAGAAGGATCCTATTGCAGCATAGTTCTTGCTGGCAAGAAGGGCGCACGCAAGAAGTGGTGCCAAAACCCAGGAAAAGAAACATCTTCAAGCACGAGCAAAGAACTCCTACTACAGGGAGGATTCAGAACTGCATCACGGGGAAGGAGCAGTTAATAAAGTGTTCCTGTAAAACAGATTGCTGAGAAGGATCCTGCGTGGATTCAGAACTCTTCAGCTGAGGAACGGTGGTACTGGTAAGTCTCCCAAATTGATCCCCAGGTTAAAGGGGGATATGTTTTTTTAAGAAAAAGGAAAAGAAAAAAGAGGAAAAATAAAAGGAATCAGTGATAAAGAAAAGGAAAAGGGAAAGGAAAGGAAAGGAAAGGAAAGGAAAGGAAAGGAAAGGAAAGGAAAGGAAAGGAAAGGAAAGGAAAGGAAAGGAAAGGAAAGGAAAGGAAAGGAAAGGAAAGGAAAGGAAAGGAAGGGAAAGGAAAGGAAAGGAAGGGAAAGAAAGGAAAGGAAAGAAAAAAAGAAAGAAAGGAAAGAAAGGAAGGAGAGAAGGGAAAGAGAGAATAGAAGGAAAGAAAGGATTGAGATGATAAGGTTCATGACTTTGGGACAAGTTAAGGTTCATGAGTTATGCTTTTTTCTCCCATTGACCCTTTTTGGGTAGGTCTGATAGTTTTGGTCTTGTTTGTTCTGATATATGGACTCTGTTACTGTTTAAAACTGTGTAGAGGCAGTCAAGACAGGTCAGAAAATCCTTACAGAGCAACAAGAAAGTATGTCGGAAGAGGAGAAGGGCTTAAAAAGAAAAAGGAAAAAGAAAGGAGACACAGTGTGCTGCAGGCCCTCTGGGTCCCTGGTCTGCGAGGAATGGGATTTCTTAGGCAGATGGGCGAAAGAGTCGGATGTGACAGACAGCCAAACACGCGAGTGTGGTGTTGGATCTGAATGTAATGTTCTGGTTGAGCTTCAGACTTATATTACAACGAATTATCAGAGGATACAAATCACACAAAGACAAGATACACTGAAATTCACCAGTTACAGCAGAAAGGAATTTGCAGGGACTAAGTAAATGTTTACATTAGGGATAACAAGCCCTGCCTAGGATCAGCCTAATGCCAGGCAAGAATTTCACACTTTAAGGTTAAAAGCATCAGGGGGTTGTTAACTCTTGACAGGCCTTAAGAGTAATGTGTTATCACAGAGCTCTAAATTCTTAGGCCTAGTAAAACTTATCCGGTCTGGAGAGTTCCCCCTTATCAGGGTAGTATATCAACTTATACTTGACATGGAATGTAGCCTGTAGTAAAAGATTTCTATCTCAGTGAGACTTTTAGTCTCTATCTACAGACAGCTGAGTAAATGACAGGTGCTTTATTGTTTTATGATAGAGCTTAATTAGTTACTGAATAGGTTAAGCTCCTTGCTGCTATCTGGAATCTAAGAACACTGGGAAAAGGCTTTAGCTATGTTAGAATACAATCTTAAAAGGCATTTACTATAAGGTAATACTATATAGAGTGCACGTGGATCCATACACTAGACTAATGTGGATTTGGAAAATTAATTTTATGGGTTAGGGGAATAGCCAAAGATCCGGGAGTAAGTTTCCTTGAAACTCTTTCCTCATGAGAAAGCTTTCAGACTTTCATCTGACAAGCTGACTCCACCGGAGTCCCGTGACAACAGTGTTATCAGGTGGACAGGAAGGACAAAAGAGCCAAGGCAGAGGAGGAAAGTGAATTAGCTTCTGTGCCCCCTCCCTATGCCTCCTCCGCAGCCGGCTATAAGCAGACCTTCTGTTCGGAGGTTTGGAGAATGGTTAGATTCTCCTTGCTGGGATGTTCTATTTTCACCAACCAAGCAGGGCAGAGATATCATGAGCCTCTAGATTTCAAAGTAATCAGGAATTTGGCTGAGGCCGTGGGGACTTATGGCTTAACTGCCTCCTATACTGTGGCTCAAGTAGAGGCCTTGAGTAGACGCTGCATGACGCTGTCCAATTGGGCAGTCTTGGTGAAGGCATGCCTTTCACCTGGGAAGTATTTAGATTGGAATGCCTTCAGGCAGTGGCTAACAGGAAATCCAGCATAGGATAAGGATATGCTGCTTGGTCAAGGTCGCTTTGCACAACAACAGACAGGATATCCAGTGCAGGTGTTTGAGCAGGTGAATCAGATTGCCATAAGGGTGTGGAAATCATTGCCCACTGGTGTTGCAGAACTCCAGAGAGGCAATGAGGCGCTGAATCAGGTAAGAGGAGTGCTCTCAATTGGTTTGGGAGAGAGGGTATGTTTGTGTGTTTTCCCCGGATCACAGACAACGGCTGTCGGTCCTAGAACGGCTGACCAGAGCAATTCAAAACAAGCAGAGCTAAGAGGATGTGGATGTTCCTGTGGCTGGGGGTGCTCCCGCTAGTGAGAACTAAAGAGCTCTGTGTTCCTGAAACCATGCTGTTGACGCATTCGGGTGTTTCCTCAATTCTTTACATCTAATGCAGATTTTAAGCCTTAATGGAACTCGAATAGAACCCATCATTGTTGGCAATTTTACCTCTTGGCTTACCTCTGCTTTCTCTTACTTTAAGGAATGGGTGGGAGTGATTTTGTTTGGTGCTGCCATATGCTGTGGACTGGTGTTCATGCTCTGGTTGGTATAAAAATTCAGAACCCAACAAAAATGTGACAAGGTGATTATAACTCAGGCACTTTTAGCTATTGAAAACGGCGCTCTCCCCTGATGTTTGGTTATCTATACTCAAGAATTAGTCGGCATCTGAGTTCTCTGCTCTTGCACACCAAAGATTTATGAATCCATTGCACTGGGATGAGAGAGTCTCAACAATCATTGATCAGCCCTTGCACATCGCTGAGGTTTCCTCATTGCACGCCATAGGGTGATCATGATTTCCCCACTAATTCATTTTTGGCTGGCCTCTTTTGTAGAGTTTGCCCTAGGTCATTTAGCAGTTACTTTCACATGGCACTGCGATATCCAGAGATGGGCAATTTTCCTCATGCACAGACCAACCTAAGACATGGGGCCCGGTGGCAATAGTGTTACCCTATGACGGGTAAGGCTGTGACATTAGAGGAATGACCTAAAACAGGAGCCACGGTGGATGGATATAATTGCACAGACCTAGAACAGCCTCATTTTATTAAAACAAAAAGGGGGAGATGTGGGAAGCCACATGTGCAGTTGCAGGAGGGCGCTGACTACAGCTGGCCACCACGCATACATAGGCAGTAAAGTTTTTTTGCCAAGACGAGGTTTTGAGAAGTAACCAAAATTAACCAATCAGATGAGAGACAAGTTAACCAATCAGATGAGAGACAAGTTAACAAATCAGATGTAGGCATATAAATGAGGTGGTAAGCATAACCCATGCATAACCAATCTGGGTGTGAGACACGCCTCTCCTAGGCCTATATAAGCAGCACCAGTTCTGGGCTTGGGGTCTTTTTGCCTCTGCAATCAAGCTCTCCCAATAAACAT
The DNA here is from genome assembly GCF_000001635.26 of Mus musculus. Lineage (NCBI taxonomy): Eukaryota > Metazoa > Chordata > Mammalia > Rodentia > Muridae > Mus > Mus musculus. The sequence continues at coordinate 2,283,769 of NC_000087.7, forward strand.
GTGCAGAAGGATCCTGTTGCAGCGCCGTTCTTGTTGGCGAAATGGGCGCGCACAATACTCTGCTCCATTCTTTATGCATTTCCTTTAAACAAGAACCATTCTTGGATAAAATTTTTGAGAAAGGTAGGTGGTACCATCCCTCAACCAATGTACTAGATATAATCTCTACAGGTTCTGTTGCCCTTTTGTTGGGTATTTCAGCTAATGGCATCCTTGTGGGGTCCTGGGAACCTCTCATTTCCCTGGGATTTGGGACTCTGTAGTGGCTTCCCCTGTTCCCTATACCCCACTTAGTGCTACACACCTCTCTTGCCTTCCTCCTTTCTGTCTCCTGCCACTCCAGCATTGCTCCTTTGCTCAGAGGTCAACTCTGCTGCAGTGTCCTACACCCCCCTTCAGGCTCCTGACACTGTTCTATCAGAACAGAAATCCAGGCTCCACATTCTCTTCTACTGTCTGTGATGCTAGGATTCTTGCTTAGTATTCTGAGGGGTGCAGGGTCTTCCTGAGAGAAGTTTTCTCAGCAGCTGTGAAGCCAACGGCTTTTTTTATCAGTTAGGATAAGAGTCCTTCCTTCTCATTCAAGGAAGAGCTGATTTCCTGTAGTTCAGGGCCTGTTTTGAATCACTAAGCCTAGTGGGCTCTCCCAACAGTTAAAAAAAAAAACCCTGTCTGCAATTCTGGCACAGATACAGAGTAACAACCTGCTTTCACTCAGAATTTGTGAGGACCTCAAAGATCAGGCCATCAGGCATGGTATGGAAATCCTCTTAATGCAACCTTTCTGACCAGCATCTGATCTAAACCTTTGGTGGCCTAGAAGGACTCCATGGTTTCAAGGGCCCACTGCAGGTCACTCTGCCTAATTCCAGCCCATCACCCTCATAACCTATGGGAAGCATACTTGTCCCCCTCTGCTGGCTGCCTAGCACTGAGGCAGCCTGGTCTTTAACATGAATATTTTATTGGATATTCATATATACATTTCCCCAGATAAGATAAGAGATAAGAGGACCTGGCTCTCCAGGGGACTTTCTTTCCAACCCACATTTGCATCTTACAATTCTGATTGTGTACTTACAAATTTAGGTAGGAGTTCTCTACAAAAGCAGCACGGCACAATGTACTTTGAGGCAGTCTGTATGATTGTGTGTGCGCTTCTGAACGTGTGTGTGTGTGTGTGTGTGTGTGTGTGTGTGTGTGTATTAGTCAGGGTTCTCTAGAGTCACAGAACTTATGGATAGTCTCTAGATAGTAAAGGAATTTATTGATGACTTACAGTCGGCAGCCCAATTCCCAACAATGATTCAGTCGCAGCTGTGAATGGAAGTCCAAGGATCTAGCAGTTACTCAGTCTCACGCAGCAAGCAGGCGAAGGAGCAGGAGCAAGAGCTAGACTCCCTTCTTCCAATGTCCTTATATTGTCTCCAGCAGAAGGTGTAGCCCAGATTAAAGGTGTGTTCCACCACACCTTTAATCCCAGATGAAAGGTGTAGCCCAGATTAAAGGTGTGTTCCTTAAACTCGGAGATTCAATCTTCTGGAATCCATAGCCACTATGGCTCAAGATCTCCATACCAAGATCCAGATAAGGATCTCCAAGCCTCCAGATAAGGGTCACTGGTGAGCCTTCCAATTCCGGATTGTAGTTCATTCCAAATATTGTCAAGTTGACAACCAGGAATAGCCACTACAATCCACCCCTTGTCAACTTGACACAAATAATATCTCATGTTCACATGAAACAATAACAAGATTGTAAATACGCCTAACATGATATAACTATCCCTCGTACAATCGCAAACGCATTTGTAAATTTACAATGGGGCATTCATATTACTTTATAATCCTCTTTCTGCAACTGGTTATGTGGTCTTAGTTGGTATTTATAACTACCTTCCTCTACTACCCATTCTGTATTTCCTTCACCTTCAGCCAGCACCTCAGCAGGTCTTGGCTCTTTTCCTGGAGGATTGACCCATACCTTCATTCCTGATGGATCTGCGTCCTTTGTCATCCTGCTTGGATTAGGCTGTTGTAGTTTCCCATTGACTTTAATCACAGGACATGGTAGTACTAAGAGACGCCCTAAGGGATTTCCTACACTCCAGACATAATCTTGCTTACCACCATTGTGAAGAGGTAATCCAATTTCTCCATGGTAATCTGGATCTATCACCCCTCCTAACACTGTTATTCCTTTTTTAGCCTGTTGGTTTAAGGGCATTAGAAGCCCAAAATGACCAGGGGGAAGTCTGAGCTTCCAGTTCAATGGAATGTTTGTTGTAGCTCCTGGTAGGAGCACTGCCCTCTCTGGAGCCAAAACTTCTAGGCCAGCAGAACCTAGAGTTATGGGGACAGGAAGCAAAAATTTTCCTAGAGGATCACTAGGAGTGATAGTAAGTGGAACTATTTCTTTTTCCACCCCTTGATTCCTGGACCCATGAATCCTGGCTATGGGTGAAACTGTACCATATATCGAGCGCTGATTCAAAGCATATACTGCCTTCTGAAGAACTCTACCCCAGCCTTCCAAGCTGTTACCACCTAATTGGCGCTGTAACTGCGTCTTCAAAAGCCCATTCCATCTTTCTATCAGACCAGCTGCTTCAGGATGATGGGGAATGTGGTAAGACCAGTGTATTCCATGATCGTGGGCCCACTGTCGTACTTCTCTGGCTGTGAAATGAGTTCCTTGGTCAGAAGCAATACTGTGTGGAATACCATGACGATAGATAAGGCATTCTGTCAGTCCATGAATGGTGGTTTTAGCAGAGGCATTACGTGCAGGAAAGGCAAATCCATAACCAGAATAAGTATCTACTCCAGTAAGAACAAAACGCTGTCGTTTCCATGAAGGAAGTGGTCCAATGTAGTCAACCTGCCACCAGGTTGCTGGCTGGTCACCTCGAGGAATGGTGCCATATCTGGGGCTCAGTGTTGGTTTCTGCTGTTGGCAGATCTGGCAATCAGCAGCAGCTGTAGCCAGGTCAGCCTTGGTGAGTGGAAGCCCGTGTTGCTGAGCCCAAGCATAACCTCCAACTCGACCACCATGGCCACTTTGTTCATGTGCCCATTGAGCAATGACAGGGATGGCTGGGGAGAGAGGCTGACTGTCCACAGAACGGGTCATCTTATCCACTTGATTATTGAACTCCTCCTCGGCTGGAGTCACCTTTTGGTGAGCATTTACATGGGACACAAATATCTTCACATCCTTTGCCCATTTGGAGAGATCTATCCACATACTTCTTCCCCAGATGTCTTTCTCACCAATTTTCCAATTGTGATCTTTCCAAGTCCCTGACCATCCAGCCAATCCATTGGCTACAGCCCATGAGTCAGTGAATAATCGTACATCTGGCCATTTCTTCTTGCAAACAAACTGTAATACCATGTGTACTGCCCGAAGTTCTGCCCACTGTGAAGATTTCCCTTCACCTGTGTCTTTCAGGGTTGTCCCAGAAAGGGGTTGTAATGCTGCAGCTGTCCACTTCTGGGTGGTGCCTGCATAACGTGCAGAGCCATCAGTAAACCAGGCTCTAGTCTTCTCCTCTTCGGTCAGTTGATCATAGGGAACACCCCATGAGGCTATAGGCACATGTTTGGGAGCAGATGGCATTGTAACAGGAGTAGAAACCATAGGCATTTGAGCAACTTCTTCATGTAACTTGCTTGTGCCTTCAGGACCTGCTCTGGCCCGATCACGTATATACCACTTCCATTTGATAATAGACTGCTGCTGTGCGCATCCCACTTTATGACTTGCAGGGTCTGATAGTACCCAGCTCATGATGGGTAGTTCAGGTCGCATAGTAACTTGGTGTCCTATTGTCAAACGTTCAGTTTCCACTAAGGCCCAATAGCAGGCCAAGAGCTGTTTTTCAAAGGGAGAATAGTTGTCTGCAGATGATGGTAGAGCTTTGCTCCAAAATCCCAAAGGTCTTTTCTGTGATTCACCTACAGGGGCCTGCCAGAGGCTCCAAACAGCATCTCTATCAGCCACAGACACCTCAAGTACCATCGGGTCTGCTGGGTCATATGGTCCAAGTGGTAGAGCAGCCTGCACAGCAGCCTGAACCTGTTGAAGGGCCTTCTCTTGTTCCAGGCCCCACACAAAGCTAGCAGCTTTCCGAGTCACTTGGTAAATAGGCCTAAGTAACACACCCAAGTGAGGGATGTGTTGTCTCCAGAATCCAAATAGACCCACTAAACGTTGTGCTTCTTTCTTGGTTGTAGGAGGGGCCAGGTGCAATAACTTATCTTTCACCTTAGAAGGAATATCTCTGCATGCTCCACACCACTGGACTCCTAAGAATTTCACTGAGGTAGATGGTCCTTGAATTTTGGTTGGATTTATTTCCCATCCTCTGATACGCATATGTGTTACCAATGAGTCCAAAGTGGTTGCTACTTCCTGCTCACTTGGTCCAATCAGCATAATGTCATCAATATAGTGCACCAATGTGATATTTTGTGGAAGATCCAAACGATCAAGATCCCTTCTAACTAAATTATGACACAGGGCAGGAGAGTTAATATATCCTTGTACTTCTGTTACTCTAGAACCACTCCTAGTACCAACTTCTGTATTAGTCAGGGTTCTCTAGAGTCACAGAACTTATGGATAGTCTCTAGATAGTAAAGGAATTTATTGATGACTTACAGTCGGCAGCCCAATTCCCAACAATGATTCAGTCGCAGCTGTGAATGGAAGTCCAAGGATCTAGCAGTTACTCAGTCTCACGCAGCAAGCAGGCGAAGGAGCAGGAGCAAGAGCTAGACTCCCTTCTTCCAATGTCCTTATATTGTCTCCAGCAGAAGGTGTAGCCCAGATTAAAGGTGTGTTCCACCACACCTTTAATCCCAGATGAAAGGTGTAGCCCAGATTAAAGGTGTGTTCCTTAAACTCGGAGATTCAATCTTCTGGAATCCATAGCCACTATGGCTCAAGATCTCCATACCAAGATCCAGATAAGGATCTCCAAGCCTCCAGATAAGGGTCACTGGTGAGCCTTCCAATTCCGGATTGTAGTTCATTCCAAATATTGTCAAGTTGACAACCAGGAATAGCCACTACAGTGTGTGTGTGTGTGTGAGAGAGAGAGAAAGAGAGAGAGAGAGAGAGAGAGAGAGAGAGAGAGAGAGAGAGAGAGAGAGAGAGAGAGAAAGAGAGAGAGAGAAAGAGAGAGAAAGAGAAAGAGAGAGAGAGAGAGAAGGGAGAGGCAGAGAATGAATGAAAATACATGGGGACTTTCTCTCATGTACCAATTCCTTAGTATATGGGAGTTTACAGCAGACATGGACTTCCTTCTCCTAGGGAGTTTTCTTTTTTTTTTTTATTTGAATATGCAATTTGATCTCACCACTTCCATTTTATGCTACAAAAAAGTTCCAGGAATCATCCTGAAAGGTGATTGCATCCCCATGCCTCTTGCAAATGTCCCTTGACTATATCCACCATGCAGCGAGGCATTTAGGAAGGACAGAAGACAGGAGCTTGAAAGTCTAAGATGCAGAGGATTCTCAGGAGAAACAAGCTAATCAAAGTCCAGCTTGCAAAGACACAGGGTCCCTAGTAGCCCCCAGAAGAGTGTGTTGTTCACTGTCTTCACATAATATATACTGGTAGGAGAAGAGTGTCCACTGCAGCAACAGCTTAGGTATGGACAGCCATACCTAATCAGCCATAAGAGTGAGAAGGAGACCGGGAGGTTTTATTTTATTGGTTTTATTTCTCATAATCTCATAATCTGTGAATTTCCCTGGAAAGGCTGAATCAGTTCCCTTGGCCTGGTGTTCTCTATTCCACCTGCAGGAGAGAATGTTTGAGACAGGAGTACCCCTGATACAGGGTTCTTTGTGTATTGTGTTGTGTTGCCCCTAGCCTGTGTTGTCCACTTTGCTCTGAAGGTCCTTGAGGCAGACCTACCAGTGGCCAGCTGGACTGCTCAGGGAAACAAGAGCCTCAGAATAGGGCTCTATACCTGAAGGTTCAAGGTTTAGTGTGGGTGGTGATGGGCTCTGTCAATACCCTTGTCCATTGTGATATGATTTGACACTGGCATTACAGTAAATAAGTTGGTCTTGGTAAATGCAAAGGACCCCTTCTCCCATCCCTGACATAGAGACATATTATTGGAAAGTAGTTTAGAATGCTAGAGGACCAAAAGTTCCAAAGAACCTGGGTCTAGTAAGCCAGATGCTTGGATCTGGGTACTAGAAAGGGGTGGCTGGAGAAAAGATACAGACCTGGGACTGGAATGCCATTCACTGACTCTACTCCCTTAGCATTTGGTAGGCATGAGCTGTTACTCAGATGAAGAAAGTAGAGGTGGAGCAAGCCTGCAGCTTATGTGTACAATCTAACATGGCAGGATGCCAATTGTGGAAATGGTGTCTTTGCCTTAGTAGCCTGGTGAGAATTGGAAAGGGCCTATTCCCTCCTATCCCTGAGAAAGATACACAGTATTGGAAAGTATTAGAGAACTCAGAAGGACCAAAAGCTCCCAAAGATCTGATTCTCTTAAGCCATGGCATATTCTTTTGGAGTGGTCCTGTGAGCAGAGTTATAGAAAGCAGAGGCTGTCCATGGAACAGGCAGCAAGCAAGAAGCAGCCATGGCCACACTCTAGGTGATTTGTATCATCTTAGGTATCTGCAGGCAGTAGAGGAGACATGAGATACCCTCTAGTGTGAGAAGGAAGCTCCAGGTGCTTGGCTCTGGAGGACTGGCAAAGCGTGGCCAGAGGAAAACACAGGAATAGGAACGACATTACATTCAGTGATAGCCCTTGGTAGGCAAGAGTTGTTACTCAGGTGAGGGAGTGTCCCTAGCCTATCAGCACTCCTAAATGTATGGTCCTAGTAACCAGAAACCCAATTTACTTGGTACTTCCAAGGCCACAATCCTCAGGTCCACATACATTTCCTGCCAGGAAAGAAACAACTTTCACACTGTCTACAACCCAGAGAGGAAACAGAAAGCTTGGAACAAAACAGCTATCCAACAAAGACAAACTAGAAATCAGCAAAAGACCTGTAATCACCCTAAACCCACATGCTTTTATCCCAGGGTCAGAACACAATAATAACAGGGACAACAGCCAGGTATCCTATCACAGTAGCACTTAAGTATTTCATGAGAGATGAAGCATATGATAAAAAGTTCTAAAACTGCTTACTCAAAGAAGATATAGCTCTTTAAAGAGTAAATGAGTAAACCCCTTAAGTAAGTCTGGAAAACAGAAAGAATGTGTGGAATTAAATAAATGTATTAAGGAAATCTAGCAATAAACTATCAGTTGAAAGAATGAACAAACCCAGTCCAGGCTTGAAAGTGGAAATAGAACCAATAAATCAATCCCAGACTGAGGGAATCTTGGAAATGAAAAATCCTGGAAGTGGAACACAAACTACAGAGGCAAGCTTTACCAAGAAAATACAACAGATGGAGGAAAGGATCTCTGGCCTTAAAAATATGACAGAAAAATGAATACATCTTTCAAAACAAAACATTAAATGTAAAATTTTCCTTTCACAAAACATCCATGGAAATCTGGAGCACTATGAACATATCCAACTAAGAAAAAACATACAGAGGAAGTAGAAAAACAACCTTGCTCAAAGGCCTATAAAATGTTTTCAACAAAAGCACAGAAGAAAAATTTCAGAAGCTAAAGTAGAAGATGCCTATAATAGTACAAGGATCATACAGAACACTCCATAATTTAGGCCAGAACACAAAGTCCCTGTGGCATATAATAACCAAAGAACTATATAATAACACACAGAACAAAGTAAAACTACTAAAAGCTGCAAGGGAACAACACCAAGTAACACATACAGGCACACCTATCAGATTTATACCTGGTTTCTCAATGGAGACGCTTAAAAGCCAGAAGAGCCTGGACAGAAGATGTTCTAGAGAGTGTAAGAGGCCACAGATGTCAGCCCAGCCTACTATATACCCGGCAAAACCTTCAATCATAATTTGTAGAGAAAAATACGACATTCAACAGCTATGACCAAATTTATGCAATAGCTATCTATAAAAAAGAGCCCCTAAAGAAGGTTCTAGAAAAAAAAAAACTCCAAAAGATTGTCACCGGGTATCTCCATCATTTGTAATTTACTTTCCAACATGGGCCCAGTGTCCCATATGAACCAGGCAGACTGAGCCTGTCTAGCTTTAGGCTTGCACCAATGATACCCTAATTAATATGCAACATTCGGATGCTGGAATTAGGAGGCTGGCATTTATGTGGGTGCTGGGATTCTGAACCTGTCTTCACTTGGTGTAGCAAGCATTCTGCAAACTCAACCATGTCCCTAGCATTGTCCCAATTATTGTGCTTTCCCCTTCACAACATGTTGTAAATGGGAAAATTAGTCTCATTTTAAGCCTACTGTACAAGATGACTATAAGAGTTCATCAGTCAAGTTAGTCACAATGAAATGTTTGAAATGCCAAATAATTCAAGTCAGTTCTTAAAATTATCAAGGACTACAAGAGGACTCAACAAAACAGATCAATGTATTAAACAAGTCAGTAAAAAAAAAATCTAGATGAAAGATGAAAACAGTTAAGAAAATCATCCAAGAAACATTAAGCTCCTGGGGGAAAAATGGAAACCTCAGAACAGGAAAAGTCAAGAAATCACACTTATGGGGAAAAGCATCATCATTAAACTAAGTCATCCAGAAAGAAAATAACTGTCAAAGCCAGAAGATGGGCTGAGGAGACCCACACAGAAAAAATAAACAAGCATTCCTACAACTTTGGGACTTGATCATGATCAGAACGGCATCTGAGAATACATGTAAGAGAATTCTCAACAGAGGAATACAAATGGCCAAGAAGCACTTAAAGCAATGCTCACCATCCTTAGTCATTAGGGAAATGCAAATCAAAATGACTCTGAGATTCCACCTCACACCACTCAGAATGGCTTCGATCAAAAACTCAGGTGACAGCAGATGCTGTTTAGGAAGTGGAGAAAGAGGAACACTCCTCCATTGCTGGTGGGATTGCAAGCTGGTACAACCACTCTGAAAAATCAATCTGACAGTTCCTCAGAGAATTGGAAATAGATCTACCTCAAGACCCAGCTATACCACACCTGGGCATATACCCAAAAGATGTTCCACAATGTCACAAGGACACATGCTCCACTATGTTTCTAGCAGCCTTATTCATAATACTGAGAAGCTGGAAACAACCCAGTTGTCCCTCAGCCAAAGAACAGATGCAGAAGATGTGGCTCATTTGCACCATCGAGTACTACTCGGCTATTAAAAACGAGGGTATCATAAATTTTGCAGGCAAATGTGTGGAATTAGAAAACCTCATCCTGAGTAAGGTAACCCAGAACCAAAAGACATGCATGGTATCTACTTGCTGGTAAGTAGGTATTGGCCAAAAAGTTCAGAATTCCCATGTTACAACTCACATAGTGGAGGAAAATTACTTATCAAGAATGTAGGCCCAGTTGTGGATATTACAAACACAGTTGGACAAGGGATCAAAATAATCACCAGAGGCAGAGGGAAGGAGGGACCTGGGTGGAAGAGGGGAGAGGCGGGAAAAGTGGGGCCTGGAGGTGTGGGGGTGTGGGGAGGCAGCAGCAGAATGAGGCATGATGGTAGACGAAAGAGAAGCCCAGTGGGCCAGGAGAGTAAATGGAAATATGGAGCAGTGTGGGGTGGGGGCAGGAGGAAACTGTAGAATGACCCAGAGTGGGGAAAGAGAGGCTTCCAAGACTCAGTGGGTATGTCAATACCCGAATTGCCAAACAGTAGGGAGACAGAAATGAAGAGACCACATCCAGCAGATAGAATGGCCCCCAGTTGAAGCATGTGGCCACCCACCAATGTTCAAAATTTTTGACCTAGAATTGATCCTGTCTAAAGGAAATTCAAGGACAAAAGTGGAGAAAAAGACTGAAGGATAGGACATTCAGTGACTGTGCCAAATTTGGTATGAAACCCTGACACTATTACCGATGCTCTGCTCTGTTTGCAGACAGGAGTCTAGTAGCGGTGGTGTTCTCTCGAAAGGCTTTCAGCTGCTGACTGAACCAGATGCAGATACTTACAGTGTGGAAGAGTTCGGGGAAGGAGTAAATGGAATGGAAGCAGATTGCAACCCCATGGTAAGACCAACGATATCAACTAACCCGGAACCCTTAGAGCTCCCAGAGACTTAGCCAACAAACAAAGGGCTGGTCCATGGCTCCTGACACAGATTGTAGCAGAGGACTGCTTTGTCTGGCTTCAGTGGGAAAGGATGTGCTTAATCCTATGGAAACTTGATGCCCCAGGGAAGGGGGAGGCTTGTTTTGGGGAGGCGCTGGTGGGTAGGTCCTGGAGCACCTTCTCAGTAGCAAAGGGGAGGGGCATGGGTAAAGACCTCTGGAAGGGGAGCCCAGAGTGGGAGACAACATTTGGAATGTAAATAAATCAAACAATTTCATAAAAAAGATGAGAATGAAGGGGGAGTCTGGAAGTTGTAGAAACAAAGAGTGGTATTGGGTCATTCATGTACATACAGTATACATATATGAAATAAACATAAACTTAGTTTATTAAAAAAAATCCACACATAGAACAAGGAGCAAAAAGCAAAGGAGTCCAAAAATAAATGAATAAACATATTCACTTCAATAGAATGAAATATTTAATTGAATATTTCAATGTAATCACAGCCCCCAACTACCCAAATTCAGAGCAATGTGTGCAACATGAAAATACAGGAGAAATTTATAAGTCAAAATACATATGACCCACAAAGTTCTTCTCTGGTCACACTATATGTAAAACAGGGGTTGGTATTGGAAACCCAACGACCTACTCAAGGCTAATGAAGTCATGAATCTTGGAGATGAAGCTACAACCATCAGTTTACTAAACCAGCATAATCCCTGACTACATTCCCAGTATTTTGTACCTACACCCATAGATATGTTTAGTGCTCACACTCCATCAAAGAAACTTCTCTGCCAATGGATAGAGACCTTTGCAAAAAACTATATCCAACCAAAATGCAAAAAGCTGTGGAGCCCTGTGCCAACAGGTACATTTTGAAATACAATTTCTCTAATTTCTCTACCTAAGCTCAAAAAATCACCACAGAACAGGGGAAAGGAAGAGTTTAAGAGCCAGAAAGGGAGACTGTGTCTCATGCAATGTTACAAACTTACCATGTTGAGCACCTAAAATGAGCTGAACAAGAAGAACAACAATAAACATACTAATGTAGACAAGGAAGTTCTTTAAATAACCCTAGATAAAGAACTACAGGGAAGTGAGGAATGCTGAGAATGGGAGAATAGGCCTCCCTAGGGAGACAGACACCAATTGTTTATCCAATACTAAATATGCAGTCCTGAGGACATACACACAAGTTACACTGGACAGAGGGAGAAGTACGTATTTATTTATAAATATATATCTATATACATGTATGTACATAACGAGTAATGAAAGAACGGCCATTAATTTCAAACAGCAAGGAAGACTGTAGCAATGGGTTTAGAGGGAGAAAGGCAAAGGGTTATGGAAATATTATAATGATATTATTATCTCACAGAGCAGTAACTGTTTCAAAAGCTATGAGGTGAGAGGGAGTTTGAGGAAAGGGAAGACATGATCATAATGTGTCATATGGGAAGTTTTTATAAAAGAAAAAAATTCGAACTACAGAGACTACTGGATGAAAAGAGTATTGAAAGCTGCCAGAGAAGTAACAATTTACAGAAGCGTTTTCTTCAGAATTACTTTAAATCTCCAAGACTATGCTCTTAATAACTTTCTACACATTCCACAGTTTTATGTCCTCTAGGAGACAAAGTAACAGCCAGCCATATAACTACACTGAGCAGAGCTGTCTTTTTAAATCAATGTAACTCTACATAACACCTTCCAAGGTAAGAATGAACATCAACCATTCATGAACAGGAGGTCAGAACTGCACAAAATAAAGGAATGCAAATATCCACATGAGGAAGCAAGGTGCCTGAAACAACATCTCAGGAATGAACACCTTTCACAAAAGTGTCCAGGAACTAGGAAACTGTTAGACATTTCAACTCAATCACCCCAAAGTCACAAGGAGAATAAGAAACATACAGTTGTGAGTGAAGCAGAAAAACAAGGCACATGTAAGGGTGGGAAGCCAGTTGACAAGAGACAGCACAGGTGGCCTAATAATGACTTTAAATGTAGAGAGCTGTCCAAAGTAAAGGAGGCCGATCATGTGAAAGCTTAGGCAAAACCAACATATATAATAATAATAATAATAATAATAATAATAATAATAATAATAATAATAAAATACTACGCTGAAGTGGTATTAAGCAGCAACCAATTTTAAGGACCCTTTTTCTAGTAACAACCTTTTATCCCTTTATCTTAGATGAGCAACTGGCAGAAAAAAAAAGACAAATCAGGAGACAAGATAAAGTAAGATACAGGATCTTAACCCAGACCAGCCAGTACTGGAGTCTCTTCTTCAGCTGAACATCACTAGGACTGGCATTTGGCAAGAGAAAAGAAAGAGTATTAACATTAGCTAAGGGCCGACCCCCTCATGATGGCCTTACTGCCACAGGGTTCACTTCATTTCTCCCTAAGCAGAAATGGCAAGAGTTATGAGAACCACTGAAGTTTAATCTTCACTCTTGTATCAGAATACTGAATAATGTCCATGCTACTTCTGTGCAGCTGGACTCTTGTCACCTTTTAAGAATTACAGTTTAGGATAAGGAATCCACTTCTTCCTAGGGACAGCAGCACACCCACCCTTGAGAGGAGAGGAAGACACACACTTACAGGCTGAAAATTTATTATTATGAATTTCAGTTCTTAACAATGTAAAAACAGCACTTAAAAAAGGTCTTAGAAACAAGGAGGTTTAAACTAAGGTTTCATCATAACTAGAAAGGTTTTGATATAGATTGAGAGAACTGAAAGAATGGAGTCAGTAAGAGATCAGCAGATGATGTATCGTACATAAGGAAACTCTATGTCGTCTCCATTGTCACTGTTGCAGCACAGCTCAAACACAAAGGACTTCATATGATGGCCCAGTTTTTGCTTTGATGCACAGCTCATGATCTCTGTCATCCTGAAATCTAAGAACAGAAGACTTAAGAAGGAAGCAAACAAACATAGAAGGAAAGGTGGCAGCAGATTGTAGAAAAAGAATGGGGAACCACACTGGGTTGTTGAGAATCCCATCCAAGGCTTCCACTCCCATCAGCCCAGAGGCTAACTCACGGCTGACCCAACCGTTCTTTGAGCTTGCTGGCTGGCATAAAGACAGAATAGAGCATGGACACACCCTGGAACAGCATGATGACTTCCAGCTTGTGCACCGTCTGCAGATGTTAGAAGAGATAGGAGTGGTGACTTTGAGATGGACATTGCTGCTAAATCAAGTGGGCAAGACCCCACAAAGGGGGAGTTCACACAGGAAGGAGCCCTACCTTAAAGTAGTCTAGAAACTGCTTCAGGGTCATCTCCACACCGCTAGGTTGCAGTTCCTGCACATCAAAGTGATCCTACAATGTCCACTCTTGATCATAGTACTAGAGGACAAATATAAGTGCTAAGAAGGGACTACCCCAAGTGCATTAACCACAGCTCAATAATCAAAAACACTTGTGGCATTGCCTAACCATGATTATGCAGCTTTAATCTTTGTAATGGAAAGGACATGCACTGCTAAGACCCTGGGTTCCCTTTCCATCCTTTAACATCCCTCATAGCTCTCCATAAACTGTTTTTGTCAGCACTCTTCCTGCTTTTTTTTTCTCTGCTTTGTTAAAAAATCGCAGGACTATATTAATGTACAACCATTACACTAAATAAAGTAGATAAAATAGATGGGACACAGGAAGAAAACTCTGCTTTGAGTTTGCTTCCCTGTGGTTCCACCAATATGATACAGCTAGTGGTCAAAAAAATTAAAACAAAAAAAGTAGACAAAGGTTTTCAAGGATGGTGAGGTGGTAGAGAATGGGAGAAGTTGTTCAAGGGGCATAGGAGTTTAGTTTTATAAGACGAAGATGATGGAGCTGGGCAAAGTGATTTAGATTAGGTTCACAGGAAGATAGAAACTAGTTAATGGAAAGAAATGGCAAACAAGGGTACAGGGGAGAGACATACTGTTATGAACAGTGAATGAAGGAGGGGAAGGTCTCAAAAGAAGATTGTTGGTCAAATATCACTCACGAGGAGACAACTACTCTGAAAGGGAAACTGAGGAACTATATCAACTAGGGAAATTTGTACAAGAGAACAGATTCCTCAATGATATCAGAAGAGAAAACAGAGTATGTGACACAGGAGTGCAGAAATCGAGGTGTGCTTTAAGCAGACACAGAGAGGACAGGAACACAGAGGGAAAATAGAGGCGACCTCTTACCAAGGAGACAAAGCAGCAAAGTCATCAAGACACCCAGAGGGCAGGGAGCAGTCAGGTTCTTTTTGCATGAAAGTAAATAAATCAAGAAGAAACAAGGAGAATTCTATAAAGTCATCACACAAGGAAGGGAATGAACCATTTCCATAAGTCCATATTGCAGAGAAATGAGATACAGAACTTTTATTTGTCCACTCATCAACCCTTAAGTACAGACTAGGTAATCTCAAAATTATAGTGAAAATCCTGGCCAGTGGCAAACACCAGAGGGAAAGCTAGGCAGAACAGAACACAAATAGATGGCCGCTGAACGAATGGTGAAGCATTGTCACCAACTGTGGCACTGGTACTTTGTAGCTCCTGCTCAGAAACATGGATCTTTATGCCAGACTTTGGAGCAAACTTGGGGACAAACAGAGACTGTAGGAATTTGGCCACAACAGCACAGTCCTGGGACCCTCCTAGTCCGTATGTCTGAACAAACAGGTTGACAGCAGCCATCACATAATCCAGATGCAGGAGCTGAAAGAAAGGCATGGCAAAGGAAAGTCAGCTTAAATCCACAGGTAAAGAGTAGAGAGACCCACTCCCTACACACCCACCTGGGAGATCCCAAGGACACTTACATTGTTTATGTTAAAGGTGAGCAGATGTGGACAGCGTTTTGGTCCTGACCAGAAAAGTGATCCAGAGCTTGTAATCTAGGAGAATGCAAATGCATGAAGAGGACCTAGGGAGAAGCACTCTCAGGCTATCCTCAGGCCAAGAAGCCTAGGTTCACCATTCTTGGGAAATTAACAATGAGCCAAACACACGACAATTTCATCTTACCAAAGTATATGAGGCAACACTAAGAAATGCAAGTTAGTCCTTTCTAAATGCCCATGAGCCATTATCATACCTACTTCACAGATATGGGTTACCAAGACATTAGGCATGACAGGACTCAGTGTCAAACACAGCTGGGACTTGAACCCACGGATCACTGCATGCTTAACTATAAAATTTCTCACTTGCAACTACAGTCCTCAGAGAGAACTCAGCAGTGACTCAGACCACAAGGGAAGGAAACTAAGTCCCTTGCCTGGCTGACAGAAGTAGGAAAACACAAATCCTTGCACAAAGTACTGGCCTACACCTTGCCTTGATGTGCCTGTGGCAGCTAGACTGCCTGGAAGAAGTCATGTACAGACAGAGGACAGTAAACATCCAATTTCCTGAAAATGTGCTCAGCCAAATAAATCCACCAAGTATGTAATACCTGACCTGGAGGGAAGTTGTGCAGCAAATGCTGGATGTTTTGAGAATACTGGATGTGCCAGTGCTGGTAGGCCCAAGTCACACAGTTGGCCCAAGTCTGTGGCCTCTGCAGGACCAGGCTTCAGTGTATGCCTCCAGTATTTCCAAAGGCTGGGTGATAGCTAACTGCAGTGTCCCCTCCATGAACTTGGGGTCTCTATCCAATACAAAGACCTGGATTACTTCAGAGGCCTAGAAGTAAGATTTCTGGGCAAGCCTTCTCTCTCTAGGGAAAATGTCAATCCTGACCATTTCCCATCATCCTCCACCAGCATGTGTGGGAAGCCATTGCAGAGTGGCAGTTACAGAGTGGCAGTTACAGAGTGGCAGTTGCAGAGTGGCAGTTGGCTACTGCTGACCACCACACATACATAGGCAGTAAAGGTTCTTTTGCCAAGATGAGGTTTTGAGAATTAACCAAAGTAACCAATCAGATAAGAGACAAGTTAACCAATCAGATGAGAGACAAGTTAACCAATCAGATGAGAGAGAACGCCTCTCCTAGGCCTATAAGCAGCACCAGTTCTGGGCTTGGGGTCTCTTTGCCTCTGCAATCAAGCTCTCCCAATAAATGTGTGTGGAAGGATCCTGTTGCAGCGTCATTCTTCCTGGCCAGTTGGGCGTGCACTAGAAGCATGAGGCTCAATCAAACATTATCCACCGAGGATGTGCCTGAGGAGAGCAGACAAGGATGCCTTTGTTGATTGGCTTCTGTCAGCTGTTGGTTTGTCTGTTAATTATGTGAGGTATTGGTTAACATTTCATCTGACTGCTTGAAGAGCCCTTCAAACTCATCTGAACCCACTACAGACAGAGCAAACAAATGCATGTCAGCAAAGGCCAAAAAAAAAAAGAAAGAAAGAAAGAAAGAAAGAAAGAAAGAAAGAAAGAAAGAAAGAAAGAAAGAAAGAAAGAAAGAAAGAAAGAAAGAAAAAAGAAAGAAAGAAAGAAAGAAAGAAAAGAAAAGAAAAGAAAAGAAAAAGAAAAAGAAAAAGAAAAAGAAAAAGAAAAAGAAAAAGAAAAAGAAAAAGAAAAAGAAAAAGAAAAAGAGAAAAAAAAAAAACAAAAATCACAGAACTGTTTTTGTGAACATTAGTGAGACAACCAGTTAGTAAAGACTGTTCTGGGTGAAGACTTCATTAACCTGTACAATGAGAGTACCCAGGTGTTTTAGACCAGAGGTGATACTTTGCAGCCAAGTATGTATTTGTGAGAACCTAGAATGTTCATGGCAATACAGGTTTGATGTGTTTGGATTATAAGAAAGAGAGATAGAAAGGAAGAAGTCACACTTAAGAGAACAATGACCCATTGGCATTTACTCTTAGTACTGGGCAGAACAGTACTCAAGTCTCAACAGGAATTCCTCTTTGTTTGTTTGATTGTTTTGTTTTGTTTTGTTTTGTTTTGTTGTTGTTTTGTTTTGCTTTGTTTTCCCCCCACCAAGGTTTCTGAGAACTAGGAGGTCACTGCTGAAATGGTCTGGGGCATGTATAAAGACACTGGACATACAAGTTCCAAATTCTAACTCTCAAACATACTACCTGGTTTTATGACCCATTGCAATGGAATAAAACCAGTTCAGCCACCTGGTTTTAAGTCTCTGATGAAACTAGCATTTACACTCATCAAAGTTAGGGTTTGAGCACATGCATACTGCAAGATTGAATATAGTGCCAAATACAAACCCACTGCTAAGAATTTTACCAAAGTATATGAACAGACCATATCCAGCCTAAGTGCTTTATAAAATCTAGCTGGTAGGTATTACTTCAATGCACATTTACAGATGAGGAATCTGAGGACCTGACAGGTCTCCTCCTACAAAGTTGCCAAACACATTCTAAAACCTTTTGCGCTTCTCTGCCTGCTGTGCAGACTCAGAGACATTTTATAAACTGGAACAAGAAACAGGATAAGGTAATTTGGTTGGAACTCTCCAGTCTATTCCTTCCTGATCTCCACCTCCTTGGCATGGCCTCAAAATACTGACAGTATGAGCCTAGGAGCAAATAGAAACCAAACACCCCCTACCCAAACTTGCTGGGCCCCCATTGGACTGGAAGAACACAAGCAGAACTAGGCTCTGGGTTTAGTTTCCAGTGCAGCATTCATTTTGTCCAGCTAGAGGACACACTCGAGTATGTACTTGACAACACAGACAGAAACCACACTGAAAAACCAGGTGTTTAACTTAACACTTTGGGTAAGAGTTTAACACACCAAAAATGCACTCACTATTACAGGTAATTTAGAAAATCTGCAGAGACAACAATAGATGATTTGTGTAGCAAAAAGCATCGTTTATGGATCATTCCCACTGTTCAGACACATTGATGTTCTCTTTAACTCTTTCGAAATTAGATTGCATTTTTTCCATTTGCCAACCCCTCCCAGAACCTCCTAAACTCCCCAGTCACTGAACTCACATGCCATCTCTCAAGAAAACACTATAAAAAGTAAAACCCAAAAGAAATAAAGAAATTAAAAACCACCAGCAAGACAAGTAATACCAAAACAGAAGTGCACAAGAAAAAAACCTGAGTTCCACCTGGCCACCTTCTTCTAGGCATGGAGCCTACCCTGGAATGTGGTTGATAGGTGCCATTAACATCCCATTGTGACAATGTTTTGTTTTGTTTGTTTTGTTTTGTTTTGTTTTGTTTTCCTTTTTAAGCTTTGTTACAGCTGGAACTTTGTGTGGTCTTCCCCTTCTTTGTGTTGGGATTTTACCTAGCTTGAACTTGTACAATCTTGAGTTCTGTTAACCAGAAATGGATGACCCCAAAGAAACCATGTCTGATACATAGATAATACATGTGGGCTGATACACATAGGATTGGTATAAAGACATGGGATGTGTTCTGGACACAGAACACATCAGAAACTAGATATCTGTAGCATGAGACTGGCAAAGGGTTGATGACCTAACCCTTCCACCACCCATTCCTCCCAAGGTTGATCACCTGCAGGGTGTGCTCAATGGTATTAGGGAAGTTCTTCAGTGTGCAGATGGGGATGGATTTCTCAGGTGGGTCCTGGCTTGAGCTGTAAGATTCTGTCAAGAAGGAACAACCACCTGCACGTTGCTCTTGGTGGAATCATGCCTGATTCCAGCAGAGGCTTAAAATAGTAAACATAATGGCAGTCCACATATAATCCTTCAGGGAGATGGGAAGAAATGGCAGATGAGTAGCAGGCAAGCTTACATAAGACAGGAACACAGGTCAGCTTGGTCTACAGAGTGATTTCCAGGACAGCCGAGGCTAAACAGAGAAACCCCATCTCAAAAAACCAAGGCAAGACGGGAACACAAGATCCTCATACATACACTCTACCCTGATCTTGCCCTCATTACTCAACTCCAAACTTATGAGCATCCACATTGTCTAGGGCATTGGCCACACCATCCAGCTTTTGGAAGAAGTCATCATCATAGATGTGTTCTGTCTCTGGCCTACTCGATTCTGGTGACTGAATACCCTGATGTGTGGATTTATGTCACCCACTGCTGCAGCCTTTAATTTCTGGGTGGGCTAAATGAAAAACAGAGTTGTTTCTCAGGCACTGATGCAACAAAAGTCCACAGAGATATCCCACGATTTATCTCATAAAGGGTTAGGCTCAAAGTCAACCAGGCTCTAACTGTGCCAATCCCAACTGGCTTGCCACAACAGATATTATAAAGTACATTAGAATGTTCTTTTATGACAGCTACATTTCTATTATTCATAAAAATTCTGTCCTGTTTTGCTTTAAGGATTATAAAGGAAGGGCTGAAGGAATGGCTCAGCAGTTAACAGCACTGACTGTTCTGCCAGAGGTCTTAAGGGTTCAAGTTCCAGCAAACACATGGTAGCTCACAACCATCCGTAGTGGTATCCAATGCCCTCTTCCAGTGTGTCTGAAGACATTGACAGTGTACTCAAATATATAAAATAAATAAATCATGTTTTTTTAAAGGATTATAAATGAAATTTGGCACCACACAATATTTTGAGTACTGAAACAAGAAACGAGGTCAGAATAGCCCCAAAGCTACTCTACTTTCAATTAATGACATCCAAAGCACTCAAACATAAAACAAAACAAAACACTTTATAAATACACACACATGCAAACACACACACACACACACACACACACACACACACACGCAGGTATTCACACTCTGAGATGCTCAGTTGTGATGTCCACTAGGTACACCAATCATGCCATGCCTATTTTCTGAGTTTCCCAGCCATATTTGCTAGCAGATCATTGTGGAGGTAAGGCTCAGATATGAATTGCACGTTTCCACATGGGAATGTAGGGCGGCTGTGTGTGTGTGTTAAGTCTGTGTGATTGTGTGCTGATAACCACCCCAGCTAATGACGGTTTGAAGGACTATGACCAGCAAATATAAACTGGGGCCAACTCAAATCTGGGTTTGTCACAAACATGTCTTGCTGATATGCACACACTGTTCTTCCATAGTGTACAATGGTTTATGCACTGTCAGGTCAAAGGGAGAGACCATTTCCTGCATCTGCAGAGAAAGACTAAACTTCCTCTGGTTCTACTTTCACTTGTAGTATAAATGGGTTGTGGCCTCCTCCACCAGAACCTTCGGTTCTTTAAATACCACACACCCAAATGTCATATTTTTCCTCAGGCTTCTACTACTTTTGCATGGTCAACTGTCTACCCACATACCGGTACTGTTTCACCATGGATAGGTTCATTTCCCTAGGAGAAAGCCTTCATAAACCCTGAAAACAAGCACCCTCCTGACATTTTCCAATTGCTACTTCTCTGTTACTCTTTACTTCTCTTACACACTTGAAATTCTAACATTAACCATATGCCACTTACTGCAACAGTAGCCCAACGAGGTCAAAGAAGCTTTGGGAGTACAGGTCATAAGCGCCACACCTTTCCATGTTAGTATCTTAAGCAGAATATTTAAAAGTTTTAGGCCACTTAACACACTATGTCAAGAACAGATGAGATAAGCATAAGCATTTACCAGCAAAAATACTTCCAATACAGAACACCTCTGAGGACTCAGACCATACTCACATCTTTATAAATATGTTTTAGGTTACATATTCTCTTACAACAGCTGAGTGTATGTGTCTGTCTGTCTGTATGTGTACACACAAGTACAGGTGTATAACACACAAACATATATACAATGCGTAGTACATATATGAATGAGTGGGATCCTAGTGTACTAGTAGTACTAATCCATATGCACTATGTGCAGCTCCCTTCCCTTTTTTTTTTTTTTTCTTTTTTGGTAACCAGATCCTAGTTATCTAGAAAACAGCTTCCCAGCTTCCCTGAACTGGCTTCTTAAAATTATAGAAGAAATTTGTTCTTTCCACTGATAGAGCAATCTGGGAGAGGAAGGACAAATATTATTTAATACCATTTATTATTCAGTCTTACAGACTCAGGGTTCCAGGTGGAGGACACCAAAATGCGATCAGGAAGCATCTCACTTGCTCCAATCTTCCCATTAGAGGAAGCCAGGAACATTTCTTTTGTTACCTTATGTTTTCTAAATCTATAGTCTAGGGTGCTTGATGAAAAACAAAGCAAAGGAAAGATGAATTCTCAGCAAGACAATCAAGGTAACACTGACCTGTAGTGAATGCCCAGCTATGACTCTATTACCCATCTCACAATGTCACATATTCAATGCCTGAGCATCCAAGCTTAGGTAGGGAGGGAAAACCAGGCAAATGAAAAAATTGTGACAGGTAAAAATATCTATTGACCTCACACCTGAATGCCTGAAAAACAGTAGGGAACTAAAGGAAAAAAATAAAGAGGGGAGGGGAGGAGATGGAAGGGGAGGGGAGGTGAGAAACATCTAAGCCATTTAAGTTAGAATCAAATAGATAGAGAAAAAGACATGCCATCCTATGCACTGTGACGTCCCAGGGACAGAAGAGAAACTGTCTATTCAGGTTTGACTTCTCAATGGTGTCCATGTCTGTAACTGATTTCTTCATCCTCCCAACAGTCAAGGTCAATCATGACAAAGTCCCTGAGCAGCTCACAGCCTAGATGTTGGTAAACCATCTGATCTGAGTGAATAGGGATGGCATACGCTAACCCACCACTCCTTACTCCCAAAAGAAAACACCAACTGAACACAAGACTGTGTAGTAACAAACATTTTGTTCACAGGGAGGCACATTCCTATGGGTGACTGAGAGGGGCAAAAGAAAAAGAGATACCTGAAGTCTTTCCTCCACCCACCACAAAACAGAATAGGTGATGTGATCAGGACATGAAAAACCAAAAGACCCCTCTCCAAAGGGATCAGAGAAAGAGAGATCCTTTCAGAAAGGGTGAACAGAGGCCATTAGTGTCAATCACCAGGAAGTATTTCTGCTTGCCAAGCTTCTCTTGTAGGTCTGATCTAAATGCAGCCACTTGTGCTTTCTAATGGTTCTTGTACTGAATTTATGTAAATGAGTACAGACAGGTTAGAGCACCACTTTCCTCAAGACATTCCCAATGTTTCCCACAGTTCTCATGCACTGACTGTCAGGCACTTATCTTCCATGAAGGCTACACTGTGCCCCGAGAGACATTCAAGTGCATCAAAGTACAGCCACTGCCTAGTGGGCATAAACTTTCCAGAACAAGCCTGGGGAAAGAAGGTTGTCAGTAGCAGTAGCCTAACTGGACTAAAAGACAGTGATAGCATCAGAAGCACACACCAGCCACACCCTTTCTCACTAGGGCTCACCTTCATGACCTCCTGGGCAGCCAAACCACCAAAGAAGGCATTCATGGGTGCCAGATCCCCAGCTGCCACACAGGCCAACTTCTGGATAAGCTCTATGTCCAGGCAATGCTGCTGAACTGCTGGCAAAGCTTGATCATTCACAGCTTGTGCTAAGGTCACCAATTCTGCAGCATCCTCCTGGTTTTCGGACAAAAGGAACCTGGATAGAGCTTATCAGGCCCTACTGGAGTAAGAACAGGTATAGGAAACAGACAAATCAAAGGTTCCTGGCTGGCTTCCCACTCATTTACCTCATTATGGGGCCAAGGAGGCCTGCTGTGCTGAGTACAGAACTGATGCAGGGCCTGGAAGCCAATGTGGAGCTGAGCAGGATGACAGCACTTAGCAAAATCTGTGACCACAAACTCTGGCTCTGCCAGCAAGGCAACTAGGGATTTCTGTGGATAATGGACCATCACAAGACCAGATATAAAACAACTTATAAATCTCAAAAGCAGGAGTCCTTCTACTCACAGGCCCTCACCACCTACTCACAAAACTGATCTTCTGAGGTACTGAAAACTTGACTGACAATGCCTCTATGGATGTACTCAGAGAAGCTGGAGGTATCACAGATACTAAAGGGACCTGGAAGATGAAAAAGATGGAGAAGACTGCCAGTCCAATCTGTGTCTTTGCCACCCTCCCAAGATCAAGTACAAAAACCTCACAGTCCAACCCTAAGAAACTTCAGCTTTCTTTCAATTGCAAGGTCTACTCAGATAGGGACAAGCAAGAAAGCAACCAACCAAAAACCATACAAACAAACAAACAAACAAACAAAGGAAAAACAAACAAACCAAAGCATATCCATCAAAGGCATAGGCATACAGTACACAACACTCATCCCAGCCCTTCAGAAATCAACTCAGGAGGATTCAGAGTTCAAAACTAGCCAAGGGCTACCCACAACAAACAAAAGGGCCACAGTCTCACTCATTCATATTCAGACTCTGAGTGGTAGGAAGGTGAGACCACATCTGGTTTCTGTTTCAATGCAGAAAAACAAAATGGGGGAGGGAACTGATGTCTCCTTAGTCCAAGGTCTTGTTCAGTGGCTGAGAATGAGTGCTTCTTGCTCTCTCAGAAAGTAGGAACTTGGTTAATTTGCTCACAAATGTCTGCAGCTCTCAGACATATCACAAAACATAGACACACACACATACACACACACACACACACACACACACACACACACAAAATAAATACACAAGACAAAAAGAAATCTACTTGTCTCTATCTCCCAAGCATTACGAACAAGCTCTGTAAAGATACAAGCCATAGGACCTAACTTTTCTTACAGAGGTTCTGGGGATCAAACTCAAGAACTTGTGAGAGCACAGCAAGAAGTTAACCAACTGACTTGCTATATTAATGTTCAATATGTTACTAATATTTAGTGACTATAGAGAAGAAAAAGTCTGTACATGTTGAAAACAAAAGCAATTCTTTTTCATGAGCTTGTTGACTTGGAGACAGGGATTCACATAGCCCAGGCTGGCCTCTTGCTCCATAACTAAGGCTGGGCTTGAACTTCCAATCTTCCTGCATCTACCTTCTGAGTGCCAGGATTGCAGGTGCATGCCATCATCCACAATGACAACTTTCTTTCAAACAGGTTGTATTGACAGAGCTCAAGGTTCTGTAGAGGGGCTACAAAACATTAAAAAAAAAGGAGTCTTTTGTCCCCTCTCATCACTGATCAGTTTCAGTTCATGCATGCAGAAAGACTTCGTAGCAAACAGGTATCACCTTGAGTACTCAGCATCACACTCATTAAAGTCTGGACAATACAAAGGAGTTGATACCAGGGTTATCTAGATAAATATTTTAGGAGTAAAGTTCGGCATGCTAAGAGAACTGAAACCAGTATCAAATATGTAAGACTCACAAGTACCTCACTTCTATCAAACAGATTATGAAACATCATGCTACTTTGACTGTGGCTGATCTCACACATCTCACTTTAGTTTTCTGCAGGTGTCTTAATTTAAGGGATATCATCTCTACAGAAGGTTTGTTATCTCATACCTTTGCTGGGACTCACTGGTTGTGGCCTACTGCACACACAAATTGCTGTGTTTTAAAGTACTGTAGACTCCCCTCCTAAACTCTTCCATCACTGCCACACTGTCTTCATACATTGTCTCAATGAGGCAGTTTGTACGACTGAGGTGAGCCCCCATCAGGATCCATCTTTATCTGCTTCCTCCAACCCCCAGTGTAGTGGTTACCTCCATGTGCTGTCTTCCTGACTGCATAACAACATTTTGAATGGTTATTCTAAATTTAAACTCAGCCATAAAGCTTTCAGAGCAAAGGTTCTTACTCAGCCATAAAGCTTACAGAGCAAGGGTTCTTACAAACTGAGCCGTCTTTCCAGCCATTAGTCTACCAGAAACCAGCTTACCAATCACACACACTAAAAGGACCTAGTCACTCCATCCTTTTAGAGCGTAAAAGAGAAAATATAATTGTCTAAAATAAAACAAAAAACGGGGGTACTGGGTGGAGGCATGTCAAATGAACCAAGGAATAAGTAGTGTGCCAGACAATAGTCGAGAATCAGTCCAGCGTCACAGAAAGGAATGCGGCACTGGAGATGGGAGACACAAGTAAGGCCCTGTTCTATCAAGGCATCTTGGCTTTAATCCCAGCATTCAGGCAAGAGGACAAAGATGAGCTGGAGACCAGCCCAATTTGCTGTGAAAAGTTCCAGAGTGAACTCTTGGCTTCTAAGGCAGCCCATATCACAGAGCCAACCTTCCCTTTGTTCTGTGCTACCACTTCTCACCCTCCTTCCCCAGACTTCCCATACCCAGAACTTTGATCTCTATGGGACCAATGCCATTGAGTTCACTCATGCCCAGAACTTCTGTGTGGGAAGCCACATACACCATTAAAAGTTGGCACTGGCTACTGCTGGCCACCACCCATAAGTTTGGGTAAACAACCAATGTGTGCATGTGCAGTAGAGTTTTTTGCCGAGTGACTGCCTGCCCTGAGGTATGTAAATGAGGTACTGAATGTGTGACCAATCAGGTGTAGATATGTAAATGAGGCATGTAAATGAGGTACTGAATGCATAGATCAATTGGGTGTGGACATGTAAATGAAGTACTGAAAGCATAACCAATTGGGTGTGAAACACGCCTCTCCTAGGCCTACATAAGCAGTGCCAGTTCTGAGGCTCGGGGTCTTTTCACCTCTGCAATCAAGCTCTCCCAATAAACATGTGCAGAAGGATCCTGTTGTGGCATCTGTTTTGCTGCAGAGTCGGGTGCGCACAAGTGGTGCTGAAACCTGGGAAAAGAAATATCTTCAGGCACGAGGGAAGACCCCCTGTTACAGGGAGGATTGAGAACTGCATCATGGGGAAGGAGTGATCAATGAAATGTTCCCACAATACAGACTGTTGAGAAGGATTCGAATTTGTGGATTCAGTACTCTTCAGCTGGGGAATGGTGGTACCGGTAAGTAAAAAGAAATTAATATAAGTCTCTGAGAGGTATGCTTTCTATCGGAATAGATCCAGTAATTGTCGCTGGAGTTGTGTTGCTTGTTTTCTTTCTTGTCTTGATACTGGCCAGTCTATCCAGGACAAGAAATATGAACCAGCTGTTAAGGAAGGGCAGCGACTTTTGCAGAAGCAGCAGGAAGCATGTCAGAAACAGAGAGAAATGAAAAAGAAGGTGCACACAGAAAAATAAGTAAAGGAAGAGATATAAAAAGAGAAAAGGAAAAGAAACCAAAATATAGAGATTCAAAAGATAAAATAAAGAACGAAGATCAAAAAATTAAGTCAATTTACCCTCCTCTCAAGGACTTTGACTAAAGAGGCAGCCTTCATCAAAGGCTTAAAGATAGCTCTCAGGGAAAGAGGAGTAACTATCTAAAGCAGCCACTGTGCCTCCCCTCCCTTCTCTGGCAGAATTCCCAGAAGAAGGAGATAAAGAATTAGAGTCTGAACATGAGAGAGAGAGAAAATAAGTTTCAGAAAAGCAGTTATCCCCTGTTTGGGATCTTTTAGCAAAAAAGAGAAAAAATGAAAATAAGCTATTTCAGAGCCCTCCTAGGGACAGAAGGAAAACGGGAGACGTCCTGCTTCCTCTCTGGCTCTTATGGAGATATTTTTAGCTCCGGTTAGGATATCTGTGTCCCTTTGAGACATCAAGTTCTATTCCCTGTCTGTCTATTGTCCGTTTTTGGTGCACCAAATTGTCCATATGTCTGTCAATTCATGTTTGTTTTTGTTTGGATGTTTGAATGATTGTTGTTCTGTGGTTCGTGTTGGAAAATATAATTAGTTAAAACTTTATCTGCAGGCTGTCCATTCTTTAACTTGTATAAAAAGCAGTCTCATTCTGCACAGCAGAAACTGATAAGTTAGCTGCACTGTGGCTGGGAGTCAAGTACCTACACCTGGCATCAAGGCAACCGACTCCTACAGGCTATGTCCTGGAGGGAATAGAGAATGTATATGAAGGCCTCTATCTCAAACCGGTCATTAGGTAACTAGGAGAATTAAAACTTCTTTAAAAAACAAAAGCAAATTCAACACTCCTATAGAAACAGCACTTTGGAGTGGCCAGTGTTAGGTCAGAGCATCAATTAAACACAGAACAGTACTTTCCTTCCCACTTAGTCTACCAAACAAGAGATGTGCTAGATGGCTACCTGGGCAGGAAAAGAAATAGAAACAAATTCCCAGAGGATATTTTTATCCATCTCAATGTTGCTGTGGGCAATGGCCAAAGCTTTCTGAATGTCCTGATAGGAATAGTCCTGACTCATGAGGTATTAAATCTCACTTGAGAATTGCGGTGAGGGTGCTGTGGCCATAGGGCTAGCAGTGGCACCTCCGCCTTGTTGATAGCTACTGGCTTTTCATTCTGAGTTGATTACCTGGACTTATGGTTAAGGGAAATGCAATTGCTGATTCAGCCACCAGAGATATGGTTTTCCAATCAAAAAGTTCTATAGAAAATGCTAAGAATTTTCATCAACTTTAACATGTCCCTGCTTCTACATTGTGACAAAAGTTTAAGCTCACACGAACAGAAGCTTGAGATATTGTCCTACAGTGTGGTAAATGTGTAGAATTTATTAACACACCTTCTGTGGTTGTTAATCCTCACGGATTGCGACCCCTAGATGTTTGTCAGATGGACATCACACATATCCCAGCTTTTGGTAAATTACAATATGTACATGTGTCCATTGATACCAGTTCTGGTGTCCTACATGCCTCTCCCTTGACAGAGGAAAAGGCAGTTCATGTCATATTCCACTGCTTAGAGGCTTGGGCTGCATGGGGCAAGCCCCTGCTGCTAAAGACAGATAATGATCCTGCATATACTTCTTCTAAATTTAGTCAATTTTGTAAACAAATGCAAGTGAAACATATTCCTGGGTTGCCCTATAATCCACAGGGCCAAGGCATCATTGAAAGAGCCCATCGTACTTTGAAACAATACTTGCAAAAACAAAAGGGGGGGAATAGAGTCTATGACGCCAAAGATGGCTCTATCCCTTACGATATTTACTCTTAATTTCTTAAAATTGGATGATGCTGGAAGATCACCAGTCAAAAGGCATGGATAATGACCTCAGCCACCCAATGAAATGGTCAAGTGGAAAAATGTTCTTGATAATAAATGGTATGGCCTGGATCCCATATTAATCAGATCCCAGGGAGCTATTTGTGTTTTTCCGCAACATGAAGATAATCCATTTTGGGTTCCAAAGTGACTGACAAGGACCATGAAAGATCGAGATGAATCCCAAGATGATGCTGTTATTCTTACTCCTGATGATTGAGACAGGGATAAGTATACCTTTGTGGGCCATAGTAAGATCATGGCCAGTACCTTTACCAGTACATTCCAATTCTTCTACCTTGCCTTTGTTTTTTGCAACTGAATGTTTTTTGGATGCGACTTGTGCACGACAAACTCCTCAAGAGCCATGGGTGTATGATATTACGAGTTTTCATTTAAATTATACACTCTGCTTTGTGCATAATGTGGATGAACCTTTCACACCCTGTATGTTTTTAAAGAAAAAGATTATCTCTAATTGGGCAGATCCCATTAGCCAAAATAAAGTAAGCTCTGGAGTGTTGTTTAATGCTTTAATTCAGATTGCTCAAGGAGCACAATCAGGCTCAGGTGATGTTGGAAATAATGTAACTTCACCTATAAACATCACGACTATTTTGATAAAGGGAAATGTGACTATTCCCAAAAGATCACGATGGCCTGTTGGCAATACTACTGCTATATGCAGCATGCCTTGGTGTCATCCAGACCTCTCATTTCCTATAGTTTTTTCACCTTGTCAATCAAAAATTTTTCCTCGGAAAGAAATAGCAAAGGGTTTTGTTTTGTCACCTCCATTAGATTTTGCTGTAATGAATGATAAAGGAGATGCTACAGGAAAAGAAAATATTTGGTCTATTACCAATGGATTTTAAGTAATGAGGCAGGTGCTACTACTAGTTTGTCAGTCTTTGCATTGCTGACTGGAAACTTTCATGAGATATTGAATATTTCTGCCACACTTTCCAACACCTCTGCTCATTTAGATAATGTGACATCTAATAGAGTTATCAGAAATATGACTACTCCTCCATTAGAAGTTTATGTTAATCCTCCATTTTTCTTTATATTGGCTGAATTTCAAAATAATACAGAATGGTTAGATTGTACAAATGTCACTTGTTTTTTGATGCAATGGTGTAATGGAACCACTTTCTTAACCTTAGTGGTACATCTACCAACCTTTGTCCCTGTGCCTGTTGAGGCAGATCCAGAGAAGTTCCCTATCTTGAGTCTTGTTCGACAAAAGAGAGATTTTGGAATCACAGTTGCCATTGTTACTGCCATTGTGGTGTCCGCGGCACCAGCAATTACCACAGGAATTGCTATGGCCAATCCAGTTAATACTGCTGACAACATAAATCAGGTAGCAGAGAAAAACGTCTGAGGCATTCCTTACCCTGCAAAGGATGGATTCTCACATCTCCTCAGGGTTAATGTAGGTGAATCAAAGAGATGATGTTTTACAACATAACATGGAACAGATGATGGATGTCATACAAATGAGTTGTGTGGCATCAACGCCACATGTGTGCATTATTCCCATTAGGTATATTAATAGTTCTTTTATTAAAAGTACAGATTTATCAAATTATCTGAAGAGGAACTGGTCACAGGAACTGGAAAGGTTGCAGATGAAACTTCAGATACAGATCCTGAACCTTAATGGAACCAGAGTGGAACCATTGACACTTGGAGACTTTACCTCTTGGCTTACCTCTGCATTTTCTTACTTTAAGGAATGGGTGGGAGTGATTTTGTTTGGTGCTGCCATATGCTGTGGACTGGTGTTCATGCTTTGGTTGGTTTGCAAATTCAGAACCCAACAAAAAAGTGACAAGGTGATTATAACTCAGGCACTTTTAGCCATTGAAAACTGCACCTCCCCTGAAGTTTGATTATCTATGCTCAAGAATTAGTCGGAATCTGAGTCCTCTGCTCTTGCACTCCACGAATTCATGGATCCATTGCACTGGGATGAGAGAGACTCAACGATCATTGATCAGCCCTTGCATACCGCTGAGGTTTCCTCATTGCACGCGATAGGGTGATCATGATTTCCCCGCTAATTCATCCTCTTAAAACTTGGCTGGCCTCTTTTGTAGAGTTTGCCCTAGGTCATTTAGCAGTTACTGTCATACAGCGTCGCAGTATCCAAAGACAGGCAACTTTCCTCATGCACAGACCAACTTAAGATAGGGTTACCCTATGACGGGTAAGGCTGTGACACTAGAGGAATGACCTAAAACAGGAGCCTCCGCGGTGGATGGACATAATTGCACAGGCCTAGTCCAGCATCATTTTGTTAAAATTAAAATGGGGAGATGTGGGAAGCCACATACGCCATTACAAGGTGGCGCTGGTGACCCCTGGCCACCACCCATGTGTTTGGGTAAACAACCAATGTGTACATGTGAAGTAGAGTTTTTTGCCCGGCCTAAGGTATGTAAATGAGGTACTTAATGCATAGACCAATTGGGTGTGGACATGTAAATGAGGTACTGAAAGCATAACCAATTGGATGTGAGACACGCCTCTCCTAGGCCTACATAAGCAGCGCCAGTTCTGGGGCTCAGGGTCTTTTCACCTCTGCAATCAAGCTCTCCCAATAAACATGTACAGAAGGATCCTGTTGTGACATCTGTTTTGCTGGCGAGTCGGGGATGCACAATTTCTGTGAAAGTCACCACTTTCAAGTCCATGCTGGGAGTCCTCCAAGCAGATGATAATCCCTGGATTATCCTGGCTGGGGAAAAAGAAAAACGAAGAAGATTAAGAGTTAAGCCTCCCTCAGTACGGCATGCTTATAGTCCTACCATCCTGGAAGCTGAGGCAGAAGGTTTACCCTGTAACCAACCTAGCCTTAGCTGCATTATGGAGAAGATCTTAAACACAAACACAAACACAAACATACACACACATACACACACACACACACACACACACACATGCATGCACGCATGCACGCATGCACGGACGCATGCAAGCACACAGGCACACAGGCATGCACGAGGCAGAGGCAGGGGGATATCTGAATTTGAGGACAGCCTGGTCTACAGAGTGAGTTCCAGGACAGCCAGGGCTACACAGAGAAACCCTGTCTCAAAAAAACCAACAAAACAACCAAACAAAATAGTGTAATGTACCTGTTCTTCAGACCATTTGTAAGCATTCATGATTTGAAGAAAATGACACCCCAGACTCAAATAGTATGTAAACACAAAGAGAGTTTTATCCTGCAGAAATCCTGTGTTCTGGGGTCTCCCATTATCAAGATTGCTTCAAGTAAATCTGCATACCTGAATTAGTACATTATGTAGGAAATGCTTAAACTTCAAAGAAAGTGGAGTGTTGGTCCATTCATTTTAGGAAGAAAACAAAAGCAACAGGAGATAAGGTTGTACAATTACGGAAGGAGGGTATAATGAAGGCAGGGTCAGGGTGGGGGTGTGGGAAGTAGTAACTTAGGAAGTCCTTTGCTATATCCTCCCCTTACCCTGTTTATCTTTCTTTTTCTCCTCCCTGTCCAGCGTCTCACCATATGCCCTCTTGTCTCTCTGTGCTATATGTCAAAAAACAACCAAAGAGCCTCTGTGTGTGTGTGTGTGTGTGTGTGTGTGTGTGTGTGTGTGTGTGTGTGTGTGTGTGTGTGTGTGTGTGTAAGACATTATGTGAAATCTATCATCCTAAATTCATCAACTATTCCATGTTATAAATCTTCCAGTGGCAGATCCTGGTGGATTCTGCAGCCAGAACTCTGTTCCCAGACCTAAATCCTATCCACATTGCTTCCCTTACTGACTCCTACACTGACATATGAGGATGCTACAAACAGTAGAACCTGGTACCTAAGCATACCACTGGACTGGTATGGGACCTTCATGCTAGTTCAACTGACCATGCCCTCTTCTCTGCCTTTCATTTCTTCATTTTAGCAAAAGCTAATTTTATGGTTCACATCTGTCTTAGTTAGGGTTTTACTGCTGTGAACAGACACTATGATACAGGAAGGTCTTATAAAGGACAATATTTAATAGGGGCTGGCACACAGGTTTAGTCCACTACAATCAAGGCAGGAACATGGCAATATGCAGGCAGGCATTCTACAGGAAGAGCTTCATCTAAAGGCTGGTAGCAGAATACTGGCTTCCAGGCAGCTAGGGTGAGGGTCTTAAGGCCACACCCACAGTGACACACCTACTCCAACAAGGCTACACCTCCTAATAGTGCCACTTCCTGGGCTATGCATATACAAACCATCACATTCAACTCCCTGGCCCCCATAGGCTTATTCAAACACCTGAGTCTATGGAGGGGGCATATCTAGTCATAGCATAATTTAAAAAAGTACATTTAGTTCAACTTCCAAAGTCCTCATAGTCTATAGCCGTCTCCACAATGTTAAAAGTCCAAAGTTCAAAGTCTCTTCTGGGATTCATCCAATTACTTAACTCTAATTCCCATAGCAAGACAGGAAACTGTTGTGCTATGGAAATATTAGTGATCCACCCCCCAAACATACACACTTGCCAATCTGGTGTAACTCACAGCAGTGTCTTTATTGTATTTGAGATAGCTCGGGCCTCCTTAACGAATCACTGTCACACGGGACAGTTTTGGTAGTAGGGGAGCAGCAAGCTGGGAAAACGTGTGCAAGGGTCTAACTGGAAATCTACTGCTGGTGCTGGGAGTTATATCATAAGCTTAATTTCTGCTCTTCTCTGCATTGGTGGTCATTGGTCAAGGTGTGGGCCTGTAACATGGGCTGCAGTTTTTTTTTTTCCTTTGGAGGGAAATAACCTGGAGATGCTGGTCTTCTTGAGGGTGTAACCTGGAAACTCTGGTCTTGGTGGGGATTAGCCTACAAACTGGAGCTAGGCTCAGGTTTTGTTGGGAGGCAACTTGGAAACCAATGCTACGTATCAGCCTGTTAGTTTACCTGAGTTCAAACTTAGGTCAGGTTCTCAAAAATGGAGTCTGAACTTAAAAAAATTGGCATCTCAAGTCACCATGATTGAATCTAGAAGACCTGTGAGAGCTGATGGTCTATCTAAACATGGGGCGGGGGTTCTGCAACTTCCGGAAAAATAACATATATGTCATGATCTGTCTCCCCTGAGCACCTGGGATAAGGTGAGAAGCATAAGGCCTTACTTAGTAGAATCAACCCTCTGAGGAATATGGGCCAGTATGTGAGATGGATTCCAATTGGAGTCAGAGGAGTCAGGGGGCTGTTCTTTCCTCTGCCTGTGCTTCTTGGACAAGGGCCAAGACTGACCCTTCTTTAGAGGAAGAAGGGTGTGAGATAGTAAGGCCTATAAGAAAAAAAGTTCTCATCCAAATATAGGGTTTCTCTAACAGGTATTGCCACATGGTGTTTTATGGCACTTCATCCAGGTGGCCCCATGTCTTCACCCAGAAAATGATGGGGAGATGGAAATTCCCCTCCTCAGACCATAGGTGGGACATTCATTTCTCCAAAAGATGGTTAGTTTGTAGGGACAACTATATACGAGTCTTCTGGACTCTGATGGTTCAGCATCAGGTCCAGTGTAGTGCTTTATGCCTCTTCTATCCTAGGAATTAAAATAATAATAATAATTTGTACAAGAGAACAAAAAGCACAAACAGAATATACACAAACAGAGAAGGACTTCCCAGAAAAACAAAACCAAAAACCAAAAGGCTGTCTCACATGGTTTTCCTCCCTGCTCATGAGAGGACCATAAACCCACATCTAGATCCGGATCCAGATGAGAACTAGCAAGTTTTCCTGCTTCTAGTAGGGAATCCGGGAGAGTCCTCCATTACCCCTGGCCAGGTAACTACTAGTAGGCCTTGTTCCTCTTGGCCTTCATATTAAAAGGGAAACAGAATTAATTGAGAAGTAGAAATATAGATATGGAAATGATAAAACACAACCAGGCACCTGGACTTACCAATCTGACAAACCCCGCACTATATGGGTAAGGAGGTCTAGATTGAAGTGAATCATAGAATGACCACCCAAAAGAGAACAATGTCATCTTTTTCCTTCCCTGTCTGCACATGCTCAGGCTACTTTCTAAAGAGCAGTTAGCTCTGCTTAATGCTCATGTGACTGTTGGGAACTGGGATTACCAGCTATGACCACCACCCTCTTTTGTCTTAGAGGTGGCATAAGAAAGTACTCAAGAACTCCCTTTCAAGAACAACTGCAGGGCAGTGGTGGCAAACGACTTTAATCCCAGCACTTGGGAGGCAGAGGCAGGCTGATTTCTGAGTTTGATGCCAGCCTGGTCTACAAAGTGAGTTTCAGGACAGCCAGGGCTATACAGAGAAACCCTGTTTCAAAAACAAAACAAAAGAAAACAAAACAAAAACAGACAAACAAAAAGAAAACAAAAGAACAAAACAAAAAGAACACTTATATCTTAATTGGGGTAGGCCATATAGGTTAGGAAACTGGAACTTGAGTTAGGCTTTGTTAACCAAAATCTTGTCTGTTAAATATCATGCTAACTTTCCAGTATTAAAGTATTCTGCAATTTACAAAAATGTGTTTCATGTATATGAGTGTTTTGGCTACATGTATGTCTGTGTACCACATATGTATGTATATTACTCCTGCAGGAGAGAAAGGAGTGTCATGTCCTCTGGGATTGGAGTTAATAACTGGTTGTAAGCTGCTGTGTGGGTGTTGGGAAATGAGCCTGATCCTCTAAATGTGGTCTTAACCTCAGAGTCATCTCTCCAGGCCCTGATCTTAAAATGGCAACTTACATGGTCTGGAAAGCACTTACATTATGACATGAGAAGCCTGTGCTTGAGATCCTATTCTCTAAAGTCACTGAAGTTCATTTTTACTGGATTCTGAAACACTTGTTGGTTCATTATAGATTAAAAAAAAATGAGAGAAGATGAAAACCTAAGTCCTTGTAGTTCACTGGTGACTTCTAATAATTTTCACAAGTGAACAATCAGGTGAGAGTGCATAATACATATAATACATCTGAATATACTACTGGAAGTAGGAATAAAAAATTGATGTGCAAAATAAGATAACAAACTAATATAAAAAGATTAGTTTGGCCAAAATAGCTCTAATAATGATACATTTCAAAGACATATGAAATAATTTATAGGTGTGTATGTCCTAATAAATCTACATAGAATAGTGTAATATGCATCCTTATTCAAAAATTACTGTTATATGATACCTAACAAAAATTTAAAAGAGATTTGAAGTCTTTTTTTTTTAATTTACTGAAATAACAACTGGCAACACCATAATTTTACTACCTAATATCACAAGGGAAGGCACCAACAGGACCCTGATAATTAAAGGTAGGGAATCCATAATCTGTTCCCAAGTATCCAGTATTGGCCCGGGTAGATATAAAGATGTGATTCATGTTCAGTCCAATACATAGAGTAGTGTTATATTTACTTATAATATACACCCATTTTTCCTATATTTTATCTTAATATCTCATTTGAACAGGAATTTGCTATATGGCCTAGTTTGACCTCATATTTGGGAGCTTAGTGATTCTCCTATGTCAGCTTTCTAAGCATCTGGGACTACAGGCATGTACCACTGCACATGGATCTTCCCTACAATTCATGCTAGCTACAGGTCACTTATAAACAGCACAATGTAAATGGAATGTAAATAGCTTTTCTTCTTGATTGTTTAGGGAAGGATGAAAAAGAATTATAATTCCTCAGTACAAACAGTTTTCTAACATTTTCAGTCTGCAGGTGGTTGAATTCTAGATGGAGAACCTGCACACAAAAATCATAACCACAACTTAGCATGGTTTTCTCTACTAAGATTAATGAAGATAAGGCTGAGCAACACTTTCCTTTTGACTTTCTCCCTGTGACTCATTAATACTGATGTAGCAAAGTTAATTTCTCTAGCACTGCCTCTTACAAGTTGAAAGAACAAATGTTTTCTTTCCAAGGATCCTTTGGAAATCTTACACAAGTTTAACCATGAAAGACCACATGGATTTTAAATTCATATCATAGAAAAGCAATATAAATTATGTTTTTGCACTTTATGATAAGAGCAGATTACTACCCCAAAACTGTCATTTTCACAAAAAGAAAACCAGTTCAAAATGGTCATTTTCTCAGAAAGGCAACGAGTTTTAAGGTTTGTTTTAATAAAATCACCAAATGTGACTTTTGACAGTCTTACTAATAAACCCAATACAAGTAAGATAGTTTTCCCATTTTCAACTCTTTGTGGTTGTGATACAAGAACTGTACAAGATTAGTCTATCACTATCTCCTCATGGAGGGAGCCTGAGGCCTGAGCCCTCCCTGAGGTATAATAAACAGTTGAGAAGGATGAAAGCTCCTCCCCCTCCCTGAGGAAACACTGGTGTTTAACTCTTGCTCAGGAGGGGGAAGCCAGTTACCTCAGTAGTTTAGACACTGGTAAATTAACCTGTAGTACCACTAATAACTCTTTATTCTTTTGTTTACACATACACAGAGACTAAAACAGGTTTGGCAAAAATTTGGTGCCTATTTTATTCCTCTTTTAGATTCTTTTTCCATAGACCTTTTCAGTTTTCTATAATGGTCTAGTTTGTCATTTACCATTCTTCCATTTTCCCCTTCTAGAGCAGCAAACCACTGTACTTTAGGACAGACACAGTATCTTTTCTTCCCAAAAGATAACTTTCTAGCACTTAGAAGGCTGAGTGAAGCAGGAAAATTGTCACAATTTCAAAGTCAGTCTGAAAGACAAATGTCCAGATCAGACTGAGCTGTGGTGTGTGACTGTCTCAAAAATAATAAGCCTTATCATCTTGAGATTCCTAGTATAACTTCATTCACATAACTTTTAAGGAGCTTCTTGTGGTTCCCGAGAAAAAGAAGACTGATGGATACTCAGTAGTTTCTGTCCTTCCAGCAAATTTAGTCGGTTTCATGGGCACACCTAGTGCCTTCTTACACCACTTGCTCCCATAGCACCTTTCACAGCATGGCAGAAACCATTGTAGTCATTTACAGACCCAAAGATAGAACTTCTTTTTAGTGTGGGTGTTGGGCTTACCAGCCTATTCTCAGTATCCTATCTTACTTGGAAATTATATTAAAAAGACACTGAATATTTTGTCTTTAGTTCTCTAAAAACCTCAGAAATACTGACAAAAATAACAGACTATAATAATTCAACAGAACAAGATTCATTTTCTTTCAACATAAATTTAGGCTTTATATAATCTTAAATATTTGTTATGAGTAATTCTCCTTCATTTGGTCATGAATATATATGTTTTTAGGAAAACAATTCTAAGAACTTAAAATATATGTTTTGTATTATTATGTATAACATTGGCAAATTAGAGAAAACATGCTTATTTATGTTAAACTCATGAATCTACTCCTATTTATTGACTATTTTAAACATCAGAAACCTCCCTAGTCAAGATCTTAAACCACTGTTCTGTATGCCATGACATTTTCAGTAGATATTTAAATGCATTAACTGATATACTAATGAGTAGAAATCTGACAGACCAGATTCTCTTTCCCTTTCACCTAATGACTCTATACAATATAAACTATGACTACAATTAGAAAAAAAACCTTAAATTCTAAAGTCAAATCCTCACCTCTTTATACCAGTCATAGCAAATCATTTAATAGTAATGGTAGTGTAAGTCTGTAATCGCAGCATTTGGGAGTTGGATGCAGGAGGATCAAGGCCTTTGACTGTCCATAGCTACATAGTGAGTTTGAGGCCAGCATGAGTTAGGTAGGACTATCTCAAAAAGACTGTACCCCACAAATCAAACAGAAACATAATGTGAGCATAAAGACAAAAAATAGTAAATATGAATATCCAGTTGGCCCTGTGGATTTAAATGTACAAGTCAAGAAGGGAATTCCTGGGCAGACCTTTCACTTTGTATAATGTATACTTGTCAACAAGATCTGCCTTCTATGTGATTTTATATTATGTGACTCTATAGTAATCTTTTCCTGTGTTGCAAAGTGTTTAAAAGGCACTATTTCTTTAGAAAGGGTAAAATCATATGTATATATGCTACTTATCTATTCACGAAGAAAATGGCAGATATAGCCAGTTCAGTAGGAGAATGTTGACCAGAAATACTAAAATAATTATAATTAGAAATACTTTTGTTTTACTATATTGTTGAATGGAAAACTACTGTCCCAGTTGCTCACAATTCTGAGGCACAATCATACATGTTGTATTGACAAAGAGAATGACACTGATTGGCTAGTATATAATGAATCATATTTTGTATGACTTTTGTTCTCAGGAGCCTGGAAAATCAAGATGAAGACAACTTCAGCAGATGAAGGAATTCTTGTGAGATGCTGTCATCACAGAAGGGATCCAATGGGCTAGAAAGACAAAAGAGGGAGCCAAAGTCCCTTTCATAATTAAACCTTTTCTATAACAGCATTATTAATTGATTTTTATTTGTAGGTCATATCCCTCCTGACCCAATCAATTTCTTTTAAATATATTCCCACCTGGGGATTAATCTTCAGAAAATTACTTTTGGGCAAACACATTCAAACAAGAGATGGGGGTAAATATTTCAACATCTATAGTAGGGTGGGAACATTATTCTTCCTACCTAATGTACCCTTACGATCTCTAGCTATCTCCTTCCCTATGGTAGCCTAGCAACTCATTGAGTGACTTGTTTTTGATGATTAATAATACACAAAGACTGAAGTACCTTGTGGTATCCTGTCACCCATATCAAGCTCAAAATAGCAACAGCCACAGAAAAATACAAATAAACTTTATAGTGTCTTGAATCTAAAAATCCCCAATTTAATCAAAAACATTATTTAGACTTTGTTATTTTATATCAATGTGCTTTAAGTGTACAAGTCACTGGGCTTTGTTGTGACTCTTTGCACATGTTTATAGTGTCCTTTAACCATCTTCATCCTCCCCACTATCCTCCATTTCCATCTGCTCACGCCCCTGCTGCTGCACTTACTCTTCCAAAATACCTTCTTTTATTTTATGTCCCTTATTAAAATTATAATTTCAAAATTGTCATTTTGAGTTTGGCTTGTTTCACTCAACATATCGTATTTTACAGTTCCATCCATTTTTTTTCTGAAAACAAAACTCTTCACTATTAAACATAGATGAGAAATACATTAATATGTCTCTCTCATTTATTAAGCCATTCATCCAGGGATTGACATCTAAAGTTACTCCATGTCTTATTTTACACTGTGAGACAATCAACATTGACGATATGGATGAGTCTTGGTCCTTGTTAGATTTTTTTTTTCAACTTAACTAAACCTGGGAAGATATAACCTCAGAGGAAGAACTGTCCCCATCACATTGGCCTGTGGCCACACCTTAAGGAATGATCGTTTTTTGATGGCTGATGTGAAAGGGTCTAGCCCACTATAGGTAGTGTCATCACATATGAAGAGAATGTACAGAGTGTGGTGGGGATTGTGGAGGGGGCTGAAAAGTCTTTTTTTTTATTTAAGGAACTGAAGATCTATTTGTCATGAACAATTAAAGTGCCCTCTAATTTGTAAGTAAATTCCATACTTTCCTGTGTCCAGTATTCTGTCTACCCATATTTCAAAAGTAAAATTACCTCATCTATTTCATCCAGTTTTACTCCATTTAATCTATGAAATTCCTTATATTATATATATATATAGAAATTCTAGTAAATTTTAAAGACCTTAAAATATGACTGGTAGATATAGGGTTTGTTTAAGTTTATCTCAACCTTGTTAGCAGGCCCAAGACCTAATTTTTCCTTACAATTTGCAAAGAATCCATAATTCATGATTGCCATTGACTTCAATACAAGGTATTTAATCCTGTCAAATTCCAGCTTTGTTTGAATAAAAATAGTTCTCTGTGTGTTTTCATAAAGCGAATTTTGGTGTGCTATCCAATGTGCTGCCTCAAAGAGTCTGACATTTTTAATAAGAAGAACAGTTTAAAGATAACCAAGGGAAAGATTGGAATAGGGAAAATAACCACCAAGAACATTGGTGAGTCAGAAACCGAAGACTTTCCCAGAAGGAAAATAAAAACAAAAACAAAACAAATCAAAAAACAAACAAATAAACAAACCCAAACAAACAATTAAAAAAGATGCAAGAGCAATCTACTTTGACAGAATGTGACTCAGGTCATCAGGACATTTCAGTAGGGATTTTATTTTGGATTTCTAGAAAAAGATAAAGCCCAGATGCTGAAAGTTTCTGAGTGTAACTATGAAGGAACCAGTCTGAGATGGGTTCTATGATGTAAGCTGAGCTAGGGTGATGTCACAGAGCACTGGCCAAAGGTTGCACATCTATTCCACTTGCAGGCACTAGAATCCCGATAAGGACAGTTCATTATCTTCACAGTGTTGTGTGAAAGCCAGGTCAGCTTCTGAACCACAAAGTTGTTTAACAGGCTTTTGGTGCCTGGCCTGTTTCAGAAGACAGAATCTTGACGACTAGGACATTTTCTTTGGGTAAGTACATTTATGAAGTATCTGGGAACCTCATAGCTACAGAAAGCTAAAAGTTTTCTCTCCTACAGTGAGTAACTGTACATTCTAATTTCTCCCATGTTTGGGAGCGAGGGGGATGGATGGTGTAGGTTAGTAGATCTCCTGAGTTTATTATCCTTGCTAACAATATCTAGTTCCCAATTCCATTAAAATGCCAAAGCTCCTCTTTGTTAGTGTGCATTTTAGAAGATATTAGTTCTAAATGGCTGATATTGCCTAGACTTATTGAAGTCTTGTTGAGGTCAGAGATCCAATGGCTTCACCACATAATCCTGAGGCTGGGACAGGAGACACAATACAGAAGGACAGTGGTGTGCTGTGTCCCTGGGCAGATATTTATGAATGTAGCCACTTAGCTCAGAGGTTGCAGGTAGAAGAGAGGTGTGGTGACCATTCTGGCTCATTTTTTTTTATTTTGTTCTGCTTGCTTATTGGGGTGTCAGGCATACCAACTCTTACATGGACTTAGTCATTCCAGGAGAGGTTCCTCAGCAGAGGCAAATTAGCTCACAGCTGAAGAAGTGTTTATCTGAATATTTTATTCTGAGCTCTGGAGAATTACTTATTAATTTCCCTATGTTTATTTCCTTGTTACCCTTCTTTCTTTGTTTGTTTTTGTTTATTCATCTATTTGTTTATTTATTTTGTGTTATTTTATTTTATTTTATTTTGAGTTGGTTTTTTTCTGTGTGTAGCTTTGGCTGTCAGGAAACTCACTCTTTATTCCAGGCTGGCCTTGATCTCACAATGGTCTGCCTCCCTCTGCCTCTTGAGTACTGGTATTAAACATGTGGGTCACCACCACCTTCTATTGACATATTTTTTGTTTGTTTGTTTGTTTTTGTTATGATTTTTTGTGTTTTTCTTTCTTTTATTCTTTTTCTTTTTTGAGACTGGGTTTCTCTGTATAGCACTGGCTGCCCTAGAACTCACTTTGTAGACCAGGCTGGCCTTGAACTCAGAAATCTGCCTGACTCTGACTTCTGAGTGCTGGAATTAAATGTGTGCGCCACGATGGCCAGCTTATTTACTTCTCTTTATGATAAAATTAAGTGTAGAAGCCCAAACCTGTTTAGCATAGCCTTCTTCACCTCCTCAGAAGTTCTCTTAGAGAAGAGCCTTGGTCCAGCATTCTCTCCCACCACACACTCATTGCCCTTCAGGAACTCATATGTATGACAGAGCCACCAGCATTGTGTCTGGTTTAAACAGGCAAGTTCTTCAAACCCAGGCAATGGGCAAGTATGAAGTCTGAACACAGAATGATAGCCACAAGACAGTGGACCAGGGTTGCTGTGGCATACCACACTAGGTGGACAGCCAGGTAGAAAACAATGCCTCTGAAAAGGCTGAGCACGGCATCCCTCAAGAAGAAGAGGAGGAGGAAGCCTTATTCCCAGGCCCTGAGGAATATTGTCAGCTGCAGAATTTCTCATGGTTGGAAGGAAGGTAATGAGCCTGTCACCCAATGGAAGTCCATCATTCTAGGTCAATTGCCAATAAGCCCTTCTCTTTACTTGGTGAAGTATGATGGAATTGACAGCATCTACAGACAGGAGCTCCACAGGGAATTGAGGATTTTAAATCTTAAGGTCTTGCCTCACAAATTATTTTTTCCTCAGGTGAGGGATTTCCACCTCACCAGCGCTCTTGGTTGGCAGAGAAGTAGAACACAAATTTGAGGACAAACATAGCTCTAAGGAAAACTGGAGGTGGTTGGTGCTAGCCCATGTGCCAATCATGAAGGACTGGATTTACATTACCTACAAGAAGGATCTGGTTCTCTATGTCTATCTGCTCCTGGATGACAACAAAGAAGGTAACCTCCACATCATTCCAGAGACTCCTCCAGCTGAGGTGATATCAGATGATGATAGTTACGTCTTAATAGGTAAATGGGTGCAGTACACCAGAGACGATGGTTCCAAAACAAGGTTTTTAACCAAGTTCTAGCCAAGCCTTCTGTGTACTTTATCAAATTTGATGGTGACCTCCATATCTATGTCTATAATCTGGTACAAAAGATTCCTTAAGGTCAAAATTACAAAGTACAGATTTGTAAACTTATAGGATTGGAAAATAAATGGTTTTTTTTTCAGTGTGTTTGTTATCTAAGGGTCTTTGACAACCCCAGTATCTTTGCCAATGAGTTTGATTATTTCCTGCCATCTACTCCTCTTGGGTGAATTTTCTTCCTTTTTTTCTAGAGCTTTTAGGTGTGTTGTCAAGCTGCTAGTGTGTGCTTTGTTTCTGAGAACATGGTCAATTCTTTAAGAAAGTTCCATGGGGGCTTAGAAGAAGGTATGTTCCTTTGTGTTTGGGTGAACTGTTTTGAAAATACCCGTAAGTCCGTTTGATGGATAACTTCAGTTGGCTGCACCATTTCTCTGTTTAGATTTTGTGTGGATGACCTGTGCATTGGTAAGACTGCGGTATTGAAGAATCCCACTATCAGCATGGGAGGGTCAGTGAGTGATTTACAAACTTGGGTGCCCTTGTGTTTGGAACATAGAAGTTTAGACTTGAAATATCCTCTCGTTTGATTTTCTTTTGATGTGTATGTACTGTCCTTTCCAGTCCCTTCTGATTAGTCTTTTTAAATATTAAAATGGACAGTTTGAAGGTTATTTTCTTAAATATTAAAATGGCCACACTAGCTTGTTCTTTGGGTCCATATTTTTTCTGTCTTTTTACCCTGAGGTGATTGATGTCTATCCTTGATGTTGAACTGCATGTACTTCCTGCATG
The DNA here is from genome assembly GCF_000001635.26 of Mus musculus. Classification (NCBI taxonomy): domain Eukaryota; kingdom Metazoa; phylum Chordata; class Mammalia; order Rodentia; family Muridae; genus Mus; species Mus musculus. Next base: position 2,327,166 of record NC_000087.7, read on the forward strand.
CAGCCCAAAGGTAGATAGATACTGTTTTCACATCCATTCTGTTAGTGTTTTGTCTTTTATTTCAGGGTTTGAGATTGCCCTTTTACTCTATCACCATTATTCTTAGGTTTGGTCTTTTCATGGTGTGTTTGATGTTCTTTGACATAGGACTTTGTTTATTCCCTGGTATTTTTATTACCTGAGAATCTCTTATATCTTTTCTATTCTAATGGTGAAGCTTGCTTCTGTAATTCCTGTCCAATTTCCCATGCTTTTCATTACTGCCCCCCCACCCCCCCCCCAGTTTGGGTTTTCGTCATTGAATCTGTTTTCACCCTCAGGTCTTTAACAGTTTTATTCATTTAATTCCACTATTTTATTGGTGATTTCTTAGATTATTGTAGAAGACTCTAGAATTTCCTCTTTAAGGACCTTTTTCATGTCTATTAAAAGTTGTTTGTAAGTTTAAGTCTTTCTACTTGTGCTTCAGATACGTTGGTTCTGAGTAGAGTATGGTTGCTGTATGTGGCCTGTAGGAAAATCCTCTGGGGCCCTGATAGGTGTCGGGGACTGGGGTTTCCAGGTAAAATGTGTTTTTTAATATTGGGATCTGAGACTTAGAAACTGGAATGGGTTTTGCGTGACAAGAGGGAGGGAAAACAGGATGTTTGACTAGGAGCTGATAAGTCATTGCCATGGTTATGGGGGCAGAGAGTTAGCAGAGACCACAGCAAGCAGGTCTACTAAAGAGCTTCCATGCTTCTGGTTTTCCAGGGGAGGCATGCTGAAATTAGGGGATGGAACAAAGCAATTAGGGGAGTTTAGGAGTGGAACATCTGTGGGATCTTTAGAGATGAAGTGTGGTGGGAATCTACCACAGGTAGTCTGGTCTAGAGCTAGGGATGAGGCTTGTGGATTTGATTTGAAGGTGCTGAGGGGCAGGGGGAGTCTGGGGAGCATGGGGGGTGGGGAGAGATCTAGTTAAATTTAGCCGGCCTGTTTTCTGGACCAGAATGGGCTGTAGTTTCCCAGAGAGGGCCTCCTATAGTTCAGATCTGGGACAAATCAAGGAATGTGTGGAGGGAGATTAGGAGGGAAAGATCTGTGGGGTCCACTAGAGATGACTGGGGAGGCTGCTATAGGTATTCTGCTTCAGAGCTGGGGATGATAGTAGATTAGACTTGGAGGATCAGAAGGAGAGTGAAGGTCTTCAGTTAGCCTACCTGCTTCTCTGAGTGGCTTGTGAGTTCCCAGAGTCCCAGTAGACACATAATAAGGGGGAAAGTGGGACTGGTATTATTGGAACCCACCCATACACAGAGAACTACAGGCAACTAAGGTAGTTAATTAGGCAGGAGAAATACGATTTTCCAGTATTGAGTCTCTTAATTGTTTGTTCATTACCAAGTTGTCATCCCTGAAATCATGGAGTACTAGTAGTGCTCACAGGCTGAGTAGGTTCTATTCAGGTGTTACGTTTAGCTGTTAAGCCAGATGAGGCCATGTTTTTTAAAGGGAAAGTAGGGATCAGAGTAGTCAGGAGGGATTTGAAGCAGGGAAGGTTAGAATTGTAATGATTATATTTGACTTAAACAACAACAACAAAATTGAAAACACCTGTATCCATTTACTTCATATGGTCATCGGAGTTAGCAGTACATAGTTGGGGGAGACACTGGTATCCTGAGTAGACATTCACTCTCTTAATTCTCCACTCCAAAAAAAAAAAAAAAAGGATGACGACAGCAACTTTCACATGGATTTCATTGTGGCAGCATCCAACCTCCGAGCAGAAAACTATGGCATTTCCCCAGCAGACCGGCATAAGGTAATAGGAGTCTGTGATGTATGACTGACCCTTGCCCAAACTGATTTTCCTTCATTTGGGCCTTCTGTAGACCCCTAATTCCTCCTATACAGTAATCCCTGGTGGTCACTGTCTGTCTTACAGAGCAAACTGATTGCAGGCAAGATCATCCCAGCCATTGCAACCACCACATCTGCTATAGTTGGCCTTGTGTGTCTGGAGCTGTACAAGGTAGTTCAGGGCCACCAACAACTGGAGCCTTATAAAAACAGTTTTATCAACTTGGCTCTGCCTTTGTTTAGCTTTTCTGCACCTCTGGCTCCAGAGTGTCATCAGGTATGGGACCTGCAAGAATAGGAAATGTTGATTTTACCATTCAGGGAAGCTGAGTACATCAATACAATGTGTTTGTGTGTCCTTTGTGTGTGTCTGTGTGTCCCTGCATGTTTGCATGCCTGGGTGTGGGGGGGCAGTGTGCTTCACAGCAGATAAGGTGTTACATCACTAAGATATATTTTGAATACCTGTGTTCATTCATCAAACGCATGGACAACATAATTGTAGTTCTGGCTCAGGTATTGCAAGAGTGTGAGATTCTGTGTCAACAAAGCAGGAAAAAAACAAAAACAAAACAACAACAAAAACAACAAAAAAACAGGAAGGGTGCTGACATAAACAGTTCATGGAGAGCTAAATCGACTTCCAACCAAAGTTCATCAAAAAAGAAAAGAAGGGGCAATTCGTACTCATCAAAGGTAAAATCTTCCAAGAGGAACTCTCAATTCTTAATATGCTCCAAATACAAGGGCAGCCACATTCATTAAAGAAAATTTAGTAAAGCTCAAAGCACACATTGCACCTCACACAATAATAGTGAGGGACTTCAACACACCACTTATTTTTAAATATTTTTATTAGGTATTTTCCTCATTTGCATTTCCAATGCTATCCCAAAAGTCCCCCATACCCTCCCCACACTCCCCTACCCACCCACTCCCACTTTTTGGCCCTGACATTCCCCTGTACTGGGGCATATAAAGTTTGCAAGTCCAGTAGGCCTCTCTTTCCAGTGATGGCCGACTAGGCCATATGCAGCTAGAGTCAAGAGCTCAGGGGTACTGGTTAGTTCATAATGCTGTTCCACCTACAGGGTTGCAGATCCCTTTAGCTCGTTGGGTACTTTCTCTAGCTCCTCCATTGGGGGCCCTGGACTTTATGAGGTCCCATTTATCGATTCTCAATCTTACTGCACAAGCCATTGCTGTTCTATTCAGGAACTTTTCCCCTGTACCCATATCTTGGAGGCTTTTCCCCTACATTCTCCTCTATAAGTTTCAGTGTCTCTGGTTTTATGTGAAGTTCCTTAATCCACTCAGTTTTGACCTTAGTACAACGAGATAGGACACCACTTTAACCAATGGAGAGAGGTCATGGAAACAGAAACTAAACAGGGACACAGTGAAACCATCAAGAACACAAAAAGGCCACCAACAAATTGGAAAAGGATCTTTACCTATCCTAAATCAGATAGATGACTAATATCCAATATATATAAAGAACTCAAGAAGGTGGACTCCTGAAAATCAAATAACCCCATTAAAAAATGGGGCTCAGAGCTAAACAAAGAATTCTCACCAGAGGAATACCGAATGGCTGAGAAACACCTGAAAAAATGTTCAGCATACTTAATCATGAGGGAAATGCAAATCAAAACAACCCTGAGATTCCATCTCACACCAGTCAGAATGGCTAAGATGAAAAATTCAGGTGACAGCAGATGCTGGCGAGGATGTGGAGAAAGAGGAACACTCCTCCATTGTTGATGGGATTGCAAGCTTGTACAACCACTCTGGAAATCAGTCTGGCAGTTCCTCAGAAAATTGGACATGGTACTACCAGCAGATCCTGCAATACCTCTCCTGGGCATATCCAGAAGATGTTCCAACTAGTAAGAAAGAAACATGCTCCACTATGTTCATAGCAGCCTTATTTATAATAGCCAGAAGCTGGAAAGAACCCAGATGCCCCTCAAGAGAGGAATGGATATAAAAAATGTGGTACATTTACACAATGGAGTACTACTCAGCTATTAAAAAGAATGAATTTATGAAATTCCTAGGCAAGTGGTTGGACCTGGAGGGCATCATCCTGAGTGAGGTAACCCAATCACAAAAGAACTTAAATGATATGTACTCACTGATAAGTGGATATTAGCCCAGAAACTTAGAATACCCAAGACATAAGTTCCAATTTGCAAAACACATGAAACTCAAGAAGAACAAAGACCAGTGTGGACACTTTGCCCCTTCTTAGAATTGGGAACAAAATATCCATGGAAGGAGTTACAGAGACAAAGTTTGGAGCTGAGACAAAAGGATGGACCATCTAGATACTGCCATATCCAGGGATCCATTCCATAATTAGCCTCCAAATGCAGACACCATTGCATACACTAGCAAGATTGTGCTGATAGGACCCTGATATAGCTGTCTCTAGTCAGATGACACCGGGCCCTAGCAAACACAGAAGTGGATGCTCACAGTCAGATATTGGATGGATCACAGGGCCCCAATGGAGGAGCTAGAGAAAATACCTATGGAGCTAAAGGGATCTGCAACCCTATAGGTGGAACATCATTATGAACTAACCAGTACCCTTGAGCTCTTGACTCTAGCTGAGTATGTATCAAAAGATGGCCTAGTCGGCCATCACTGGAAAGAGAGGCCCATTGGACTTGCAAACTTTATATGCCCCAGTACAGGGGAATGCCAGGGCCAAAAAGTGGGAGTGGGTGGGTAGGGGGATGAGGGGGAGTGTATGGGGGACTTTTGGGATAGCATTGGAAATGTAAATGAGGAAAATACCTAAAAAAAACAAACCTGGAGATGGCTAGAAATCTTCAGAGTTTGATTTAGAATAGGTGAAGTTCAGACTTCTGACCTAAACCTCTGGCTCCACTTTATGTATTTAAAATGCAGGTATGGGGGAATCAAGACCCTGAACTTGCATTGCATTTTTCTTCTTCTTGAACTCATATTTATAAAGGCTCCTGGGGTTGCCGATGCTGTTGGCCTGGACATTGTTTGTTTGGAACTCCTAGACAGAGATATCCTTGAAGAGATAGATGGATCCTATCACTTTTTGTCAAATAAAGAATGCTGTGGTGAAATAGGTTTGAAATGTTAGTCATGGGTCTTTGATGAAGGCTTTCATCCACAGTACAATGTTCATAGGTTGTACAATATCCACTCTGAAAAGTGATTGGACCCTGAGGGCTTTAATTAATGAGGTAATTGATTGATGGATGTGTATGGAAGGGGTGAGAAACTTGTAAAGAACTTGGTCATTTAGAACATGTCTTGTAAGGTAATTATTGACTTTAGTCCCTTCCCGTGTTGATGTTTACTGGATGCCAATAAGTTGAACAATTGTGATCCTTCATGCCCCTTTCATATTCATGTGACCGTGGACCTGTCTTCCACTTATATTGCTAGGCATCTTGTAACAGTGATGAAAATGATTGACATGAATGTGAATCATTAGTGATACTGACCTGTCAAGTCCAAAGGAACCATGGCTTAATTCTTTAAGCTTTATTTTCTAGAATCTACATGCTAAGAGTAGACCCAATGTTACCTAGTGATTGTAACTGGAAGATTCAGCCAGTGTATCTGTTGTCTTAGAGAATCAAAACTTTGCTGCTTCCCACACTGGTCCTTCCGCTGAATTCATTACTGTATTTTAATAGATTTCAATATCATAAGAAGTAGCAGAAAATGAGGGAAAATGGAAGGAAGGTGAAAATGTGTTTAGAATCATTACATTACACACTTAAAAATAAATATGTCAATGGATTTCTTTAGTATGTAAATTATACTTCAATAAAGCTGCTGAAAAGGCTTGGCCAACTGTGATACTTCTCGTGTGAGTTGGTATGTGTCATAGCATCTGTGATGTAGCTGTTAATAGTAGTGGGTTTTATTACAGATGAATCAGACACCAATATAACCATGAAGGGATAACACTCCCCTTCCCTCAGGAGAAAGAAATGAAGTAAAATTCATTGGATTTCTTGATGAGGATTTTTCTGGTCATAGCTGAGTTGGCAGGAAGTTAGATAGATTGGGGTGCCCCCCCCCCAGTAAGTGTAACACACACTAGAATGTGGAGGTTGTGAGGCTATAGGACATATTCACTTCATGTCACCTATTATTAAGAATTTTTGCTGGTGAAGGTAGTTACCCTTCCCTTATGTCATGCAAGAAATTGAGTCTATGCAGAGACAGAAGAGAGGAGATGGTGTTGAGTAATGTTTGTGTGGGTTATGGAGTAAGTTAAAAATTACTGTGCTGGGACTTTATTTTTTCAATACTTGACAATCTAGAGTGACCTGAGAAGAGAGAACAATTGAAGAATTGTCTCTATTCAATTGGTCTTTGGGTAAGTCTATGGGACATTTTCTTGGTTAATGATTGATGTGGGAGGGCCCACCACTGTGGGTAAGCTCATCAGTAGTCATGTATAAAAGGGAGCCTTTTAGGCTCTATTTTTTAAAAAGTAGCTGAGCAAGCCATGGGAAAGGTGGTGGTTTGAATAAAAAAGTCCCCTATAGACTCATATATATGAATATTTAGTCACTGGGGAGTGGCAGTGACTTTAAGGATGAGAAGAAATAAGAGAATGTGTGGCTTCATTGGAGGAAGTGGGTGTGTTAACAAGGGTGGGCTTTGAGTTTTCAAGAATCTCTCGCTCTGCCTAAGGATCAATAGTTCTCTATTGCTCCAGTGCTGTGCTCCCTGCCTTAATGATTGACCAAAATTTTGAAACTGAAGCAAGCCTACAGTTAAATGCTTTGTTTTCTAATAGTTTCCCTTACCATGTTGTCTCTTCACAGCAATAGAATAGTGACTAAGACAGAGCCAAGACAATAAGCAGTGTTTCCTGGTACTGCTTCAAGTTCCTGTTTTGCCTTCCTTGGTGATAGTCTGTAACCTGTAAGCTAATACCCCTTCTATTGCCAAGTTATTTTTGATTGTAGTATTCTTCACGGTGAGAAAGAGCAAACTAGAACAATACATCTCAGGTAGGTACATGAGAACATCCTACCTTTAAATGAAAATAAAATGTCTACCCATTATTATTTGTGGTTATAGGATAAGTGACAGTGGCACTATTAGACATTTTGTTTCTGTAAGAATCTGTCTTACTTACAGTTTCTACTGTTGTAAGGACACACCGTGTCCAAAGAGCTAATTCCATAGCAAAGGTTTTATTCAGCATATACTTCCACATTGCTGTTCAGCCCCAAAGATGGGACAGAAACTGAAACAACACAGAATCCTGGAGCCAGGAGCTAATGCATAGGCTATTAGATTGGTGATGCTTATTGACTTGCTCCTCAAGTCTTGCTTTTGTAAAGAGACCATGACTATGAGCACAAGTATGTCACAACCCACAATGGTCTGGGTGCTCTCTCACCAACTAAGAAAATTCCTAACAGATGGATCTTATGGAGGCATTTTCTCAACTGAGGTTCCTCCTCTTTGAAGACTCTACATCTTGTCAAGTTGCTATTAAATCAGTGTGGCTGTCTGAAAGTAGTTGGCCTATGAGGAGGTGCAGCCTTGTAGGAGTAGGTATAGCCTTACTAGAGGAAGTATATCACTCTGGGGCTTTAAAGCTCTGCCCAGTGTGAAAGAGACCCTTCTGCATGCAGAAGAGTAAGTTTCCTGGAAGCAATTGGATCAAGATGCATAACTCTCACCTTCCTCACCAGCACCATGTCTGCCTAGACACAGCCATGTTTCCTGCCTTGATGATAGTGGAGTGAAATGCTGAACCTGTAATAAAATGTTTAAAAACCCTAATGAAAAGTTGGCCCTTATGAGTGGCCTTGGACATTGTGTCTTTTCACAGCAATGAAACCCTAACTAGGACAACCAGCTAGTATAGAAACCCTCCCAGATATCAAAATTAATCAACAATAGAGAGTATTTTCAAGTCCTGCAGCATACAAACTTATTCAAGAGAGAAAATAGCAATGAATGAGTCCATGACATGCCTGCCTCAAAAAGTAAATTTTAGAGTGTAATGTGACCCAAGCAGACCCCATGAAGCACAGGGGCTCCTCAGGAGAAGTGACCTACATAGTGGGCAACTCAGAGAATTTGGAACCCATGACAACTGGCATAGGAAAGAGGTCAGCACATATGCATTGGATACCCCTTCGGTGTTTTCTGCGAATGAGGTCACACATAAATAAAAGACTGGAATTTCCAGGGGATAGACATGCTAAAGTGGCATATAGTTATGTAGGGTATCATATGTTTGGAGGAGTCTCAGGTGGAACATACCAGTGTGGGAGCTTTTTGATGGTCATCTGGGGCACTCATCAGAGACCTCCAAATATCACAGGATTCATCAGAGGCAAAGAATGCTCAGTGAAGGAACACAGGGTCTATTCAACACCTGACTTTAGTTCACAGCATACTCATTTTTCTTTTACATTACTTTTTGAGCTGATAATACAAAATAATGGTTTTTATGATGCTTTAGGGTTTCTCATATATATAAACTTAGATTTGGATTCACTAGTCTGTGCTATCTGGGTAAAAATGTACTCTAAGTACTACACACACACACACACACACACACACACACCACACACACACACACACACATACACACACACACACACATCCTCTTGTAATTATTGGCTAGCTATTTGTTAAAAAACCAAAGAAGCCAATGTGAATATGCCCCAAGTTTGACTATTTCCAGAAACTTTCTATTCTTCCTGGGTCTCCTGGTTCACTTTTTGAGAACTCCATCTTAGAATTCATTTGTCCCTCAGTGTCCTCTACTCCTTTGTGTGTCCTTTATTCCTTTTAAAGGTCACCATCAATTTGATCATTCTTACCTTCATCCTGGTCTCTTTTCTGCATGTGAATATTGGATTTCTTACAAATATATCTTTATGGTACTAGAGAGATGACTCAGTGGTAAAGAGCACTATTGTACTGGAAGAAGACTAGATTTGTATCCTTGAATTCATATCCAATGGCTAACAATCAGCTTTAATGCCAGCTCCAGGGGACCTGACAATTCATGTCTCTGTGGTCACCTGTACTCACAAGCACGTGCCCTACTCCCATCCATATAAGTAAAGATAATAAATCTTAAAAAGAGAAAAGTTTCATTAGGTTTCGTTATTCAAATGAAACCCGATTTTCTCTGATTTCTCAGTCTGTTTGGATCAGCTTTATGGCTTTCACCTTGTGTTCCAAGGCCACATTCCTATTATATGTCACTCTTTCCCCAACTTTGTGATTCTCCCTCAGACTTCACACCAGAGATTCTACTTACATCATGTCCTTCTCCCCTACATCCTAAATACCCATCTTTTGCTGGCATCCTTGCTCTTCCAAGTCTCATCTCAAATTCCTTGCTCTCCATGCAGACCAGAGAAGCTAAGTCCTATTCATTTTAGCATGTGTGGCATTAGATGTATGTGCTGTTCACAGCCCGAATTGAAACTTTCATCTTCCTTTGATGTTCCTTCCACCATAGTTCATCTCTTCCATTAAAGTGTTCACTCACGGCTTGTCATGTCACACATTTTAATTTTTAGAGCAAAACAAATTTTATTGGAAAACATACTGGGGTTGTCAAAGACCCTTAGGTAGCCAACACAGTAAAACAGACATTTTTTTCCCAAAAGCTATAAGTGTACGTTTTGGTACTTTATGGTTTTTTCACCTTAAGGAATCTTTGGCACCAGATTATAGACATAGATATGGAGGTCAACATGATTCTTGATACAAGTACACAGAAGGATTGGCTAGAATTTGGTAAACAACCTTTCTGATTTTTTTGGAACCATTATCTCTGGTGTACTGGACCTTTACCTATGAAGAGGTCACTGTCATCATCTGATCACACTTCAGCAGGAGGAGTCTCTGGAATGATGTGAAGGTTACCTTCCTTGTAGTCATCCAGGAGCTGATAGATGTAGCGGGACGGAACCTTCTTGTAGGTAATATAAAACCAGTCCTTCATGATTGGCACCTGGTCAAACACCACCCCCCACCAGTTTTCCTTATATTCATGTTTACCCTCAAATTTGTTTTGTACTGCTCTGCCAACCTGGGCCCTGATGAGGTCAGCATCTCTCACCTGAGGAAACACTAGTTTGTGAGGCAAGACCTTAATATTTAAGATTCTCTCATTGCTGTGGAGCTCCTGTCCGTAGACGCTGTCAATTCTGTCATACTTCACCAAATAAAGAGAAGGGTTTGTTGGCAGTTGACCTAGAACAATGGCCTTCCAATGGGTGACAGGCTCATTACCTTCCTTCCAACCATGAGAAATTCTGCAGCTGACAATATTCCTCAGAGCCTGGGAAGAAGGCTTCCTCCTCGTCTTCTTCTTGAGGGATGTCATGCTCAGCCTCTTCAGAGGTATTGCCTTCTACATGGCTGTAGACCTGGTGTGGTAGGCCACAGCAACCCTGGTCCACTGTCTTGTGGCTATCATTCTGTGTTCAAGTATCAAACTTGCCCATTGCCTGCGTTTGACGATCTTGCCCATTTAAACCAGATACAATGCTGTTGCCTCTGCCATATATATGAGTTCCTGAAGGGCAATGGGTGTTGGGGTATGAGGGAATGCTTGACCAAAGCTCTTCTCTAAGAGAACTTCTGAGGAGGTGAAGAAGGCTATACTAAACAGGTTTGGGCTTCTAAACTTAATTTTATCAAAATAAGAAGTTAATAAGCAGGCCATGGTGGTGCATGCATTTAATTCCAGTATTCGGAAGGCAGGGTCAGGCAGATTTCTGAGTTGGAGGCCAGCCTGGTCTACGAAGTGAGTTCTAGGGCAGCCAGTGATATACAGAGGAACCCTGTCTTAAACAACAACAACAACCCCACAAAAACAAAAAACAAAACAAACAAAAACAAACAAAACAAACAAAAAAAGAAGTTAATAGGAGGTGGTGGAGACCCATGTCTTTAATCCTAGTAGTACTCAAGAGGCAGAGGGAGGCAGACCTTTGTGAGATCAAGTCTAGCCTGGTCTACAGAGTGAGTTTCCTGACAGCCAAAGCTACACACAGAGAAACTCAAAATAAAATGTAACAAACAAACAAAGAAACCAGGGAAACAAGGAAATAAACATAGGGAAATTAACAAGTAATTCTCTAGAGCTCAGAATAACATACTCAGATAAACATTTCTTCAGCCATGAGCTAATTTGCCTCTGCTGAGGAACCTCTCCTTGAATGGCTAGGTCCATGTGGGAGTTGGTATGCCTGTTACCCCAAATGATCAAGCAGAACATAATAATAATAATAATAATAATAATAATAATAATAATAATAATAATAATAATAATAATAAAAAGATGAGCCAGAGTGGTCAACACACCTCTCTTGTACCTGCAAGCTGTGAGCTAAGTGACTACATGCACAAATATCTCCCCTGGGAAACAGCACACCACTGGCCTTCTCTATTGTGTCTCCTGACCCAGCCTCAGGATTATTTTTTGAAGCCATTGCATCTCCGACCTCAATAAGACCTCAAAAAGTCCAGGCAATATAAGCCATTTAGAACTAATATTTTCTAAAATTCACATGGACAAAGAGGAGCTTTGGCATTTTAGTGGAATTGTGAACTAGATATTGTTAGCAAGGATAATAAACTCAGGAGATCAACTAACCTAGACCATCCATCACCCTCACTCCCAAACATGGGAGAAATTAGAATGTGCCCTCACTGTAGGAGGGAAAACTTTTAGCTTTCTGGAGCTATGAGTTACTTCATAAATGTACTTACCCAAAGAAAATGTCCTAGTCGTCAAGATTCTGTCTCCTGAAACAGGCCAGGCACCAAAAGCCTGTGGAACAATTTTTTGTTTCAGGAGCTGATCTGGCTTTCACACACCACTTTGTAGATAGTGAACCCACCTTAAAGGGATTCTAGCGCCTCCAAGTGAAATAGATGCATAACCTCTGGCCAGTGCTCTGTGACATCATCCTAGCTCAGCTTACATCATAGAACCCCTCTCAGGCTTGTACCTTCCCTAGTTATACTCAGAAATTTTCACCATCTAGACTTCAGCGTTTCATATGGCTTCCTAGAAATCCAAAATGAAATCCCTACCGAAATGGCCTGATGACCTGAGTCACATTCTGCCCAAGTAGATCACTCTTGTATCGTTTTTATTGTTTGTTTGGTTGGTTGGTTTTCTATTTGTTTTTTGTTTTGTTTTGTTTTTTTGTTGGTTTATTTTTCTTCTGTGAAAGTCTTTGGTTTCTGACTCACTAACATCTTTGGTGTTTATTTTCCCTGTTCCAATTTTTCCCTTGGTTATCTTTAAGCTTTTCTTGCTTTCAGAAAAGTTGCCACACTATTTGAGGCAGCACACTGGACAGCACAACAAAATTTGCTTTATGAAGACCCACAGAGGAGGACCATTTTTATTCAAACAAAGCTGGAATTTGACACCGTTAAATACCTTGTATTGAAGCCAAAGGCAATCATGAATTATGGATCCTTTTCAAAGTGTGAGGAAAACTTAGCTCTTGGGCCTGATTACAAAGTTGTGATAAATTTAAAACAAACCCGATACCTACCAGTCATATTTTAAATGTCTTTAAAATTTACCAGAATTTCTGGTTACAAGGAATTTCATAGATTAAATGCAGTAAAACAGGATGAAATAAATGCAATAATTTTACTTTTGATATATGGGTAGACAGAATACTGGACAAGGGTAAGTATGGGATTTACTTACAAATTAGAGGCCTCTTTAATTGTTCATGCCACATAGATCTTCAGTTCTACAAAAAAAATCCTTTTCAGTCCCCTCCACAGTCCCCACCAAACTGAACATCCTCTTCATAGGGGATACTACCCATAGTGGGTTAGACTCTTCCACATCAGCCATCAAAAAAAGATCATTTCTTACAAGTGTGGCCACAGGCCAATGTGATGGAGGCAGTTCTTCATCTGAGATTCTAATTTCCCAGGTTGAGTTAAGATGACAAAAAAAAAAAATCTAACAAGGACCACTAGACATCCATATCATTAATTTTGATTGCCTCACTGTGTGAAATAGACAAGCTATAGAGTAAATTTAGATATCAACCACTGGATGAATGGCTTATAAAATGAGTGAGAGAGAGATAATAATGTATTTTTCATCTCTGTGTATTAGTGAAGGGTTTTGTTTTCAGAAAAATAAAATGGATGGAACTGTAAAATACAATATGTTAGGTGAGACAAGCCAACCTCAAAATGACAATTGTGAAATTATAATTATAATAAAGGACATTAAATAAAAGGAGGTATTTTGGAAGAGTAAGGGCAACAGCAGGGGGTTGAGCAGATAAAAATGGAGGAGAGTTGGGAGGATGAAGATGGATAAAGGACACTATAAACCTGTGCAAAGAATAACAACAAAGCCCAGTGCCTTGTACACTTAAAGCACATTGGTATAAAGTAACAGAGTCTAAATAATGTTTTGATTAAATTGGGGATTTTAGCTTCAAGACACTAAATTTTATTCATATTTTTCTATTCACATGTGGCTGTGGCTATCAAAAACACATGTTGCTATTTTGAGCTTGACATGGGTAACAGGATACGGCAAGGTTCTTCAGTCATTGTATATCATTAATCATCAAAACACATGTTGCTATTTTGAGCTTGACATGGGTATCAGGATATGGCAAGGTTCTTCAGTCATTGTATATCATTAATCATCAAAACACATGTTGCTATTTTGAGCTTGATATGGGTGACAGGATATGGTAAGGTTCTTCAGTCTTTTTATATCATTAATCATCAAAAATACATGTGACTCAGTAAGCTGCTAGGCTGTCACAGGGAAGGAGGTAGCTAGAGATCTTAAGGGTACATGAGGTAGGAAGAATAATGCCCCCCACACTACTATTTATGTTGAAACATTCACCTTTATCTCTTGTTTAAATGTGTTCCCCCAAAAGTAATTTTTTGAAGACTAATCCCCAGGTGTGAATATATTTGGAAGAAATTTATTGGGTCAGGAGGGATATGACCTACAAATAAAAATCAATTAATAATGTTGTTATAGAAAAGGTTTAATTATGAAAGGGAGTTTGGCTACCTCCTTTGTCTTTCTAGCCCATTGGATTCCTTCTATGTTACAACATCTCATAAGAATTCCTTCATCTGCTGATGGTGACTGCATCTTGAATTTCCAGGCTCCTTAAAAGAAGTCATAAAAATTATGCTTCCTTATATACTATCCAATCAGTGTCATTCTGTTTGTCAATACAACATGTATGATTATGGCTCAGAATCATGAGCAACTGGGCCATATGGGAAAAATAATTGGGCTATTTGTGCTGACTAAAGACGAGGTGGGTTCAGTGTTATCACATGTATCTTCATGAAAGAAAGCAGCATAGAGGGTGAGTGTAGATCAGAGAGGTACAGCCCAGGAGGGACTTAGCCATCTACTCTTGGCCTTGGTGATATAAAGGAACACTAAGTAAGGGATCCCTAGGAAGTGTGCCAGCCACTGCTTTTAGCTAGTGGAACCATTTTTAGAATCCCCATTTTCTAGGGTGCAAAAGACAACAGTATTACTCTAATTTACTAAGTATGGTCATTTGATATTCAGTGATCATCAACAAGGTGTACAGGTATGGACAGAAGTTTGGGGACTCGGAAGAAGCCTGTTCTTGGAACATCCCTTGCCTTCAAGGGATGGTGACTTTTGCCTAGCAACACTGGATAAACAATCTACATTGGTAGTGGAAGCCCCATTGTGTCCAGATTAGTGGTTTTCAAATGATGGGTTAAGACTCCTCTGAGTGCTCAAACAACACTTTCACAAGTGTCACATATCATATATCTTGTTTTTAAAATATATACATTACAATTCATGACTATAACAAAATTATAGTTATGAAGTTGCAATGAAATAACATTATGGTTGGGGAGCTGTGTTTTACAGGATCACAACATTTGCAAGATTGATGACCACTACTCCTGACTTCTCTAAAGCATGCCTGTCAGTATGGTCTGGAGGAATAATACCCTTCATTCAATCAGGCAAACCCAGAAAAATAAAAACATCACCCAAAAGCTATGAAAGTTAAATGGCTGTTGTACCAAACAAAAAACAAAAACAACAAAAAAGACATTAAAACCCCTAAAACTCTAAATAACCCTAAGGCCTTCAAAGTGCCCTACCCCAAATACCTGAAAACTCTAAAATACTAAAAAACCTGAAAAGAAACCTAAAACCTTAGAAAAAGTAAACCCTAAAAAACACTAGAATCTTTAAAGAAGCACTAAACTAGCCCTAAAATCCTAAAAAAAAAAGCAAACCTAAAATATTTAATAAATAATTTAAAAACAAAAACATGAAAAAAACGTTAAGTCAGGCAGGCCTTCAACTTACAGAGATCAGTCGGCTTCTGAATGCTGGTATAGAATAGGTTGTTTTAGGAACACTCCTAGTGATTATAAGAAAAAGTGTACTTAGTGAGTAATTCCTCTCAACTAAGAAACAGGAACTAAGCTGTGGAAGAAAGCAGTCTTCATCAGAGACCTGAAAACTTCACTCAGGGAAAGGGAGTTTGAGTTAAGAAAATCGATTTGATAAACTTTTTTACTTTTATAGATCAAGCATGCCCCTAGGTAATCATTGTCAGGGAATAGATACACTGTAAAAAATGGCAAAAGGTAGGCAGAGATTTAAATGATAAACTAGATAATGAAGGTCCTGATGCAGTCCCTGCAACCATCTTTTCTTATTGGGGAATAACTCTCAGAAGCTACCACTGTGCCCCTTCTCTCTTATCTTGCAGAATTCTCAGAAGGAGGAGATAAATAATTAGAATTTGAACATGAGAGAGAGAGAGAATATGTTTCAAAAAAGCAGTTATCCCCTGTTTGGGACCTTTTAGCAAAAAAAGAGAGTAAATGAAAATAAGCTATTCCAGAGTTCTCCTAGGGACAGAAGGAAATTGGGAATCGTCCAGCTTCCTCTCTGGCTCCTATGGTGATATTCTTAGTTCTGGTTAGGATATCTCGGTTCCCTTGAGACATCAAGTTCTTTTCCTGATCTGTCTATTGTCTGACCTTGGTGCACCATTTGTCCATATGTCTGTCTATTTATGTTTGTTTTTGTTTTGTTGTTTGAATGATTGTTGTTCTGTGTTTCATGTTGAAAAAATGGTTAAAACTTTTTTGTGCTGGCTGTCCATCCTTTGATTTAGTTTAACTTGCTTAAAAGGAAGTCTCAATTTGCAGAGCAGAAACTGATATGTTACACTGCACTGAGGCTGGGAGTCAAGTACAGCTGGAAAAGCCCTGATACAGGCTGATTATCTACACAGGAGCTCTTAAAGGGAAGGCCACCTTTTGCTTTTAAAAGAAAGTTAGCTCAAAATTGGGAACTAAGGTTTGGTGTCATTCTAAACAACATGTGGCATGAACAAACACAGAAAAACAGGTCTTTAAAAATAGTTGAAAATAGGGATTATATTTGGGCCAGGATTTTGACAGAGTGCTCAGATTGAAAAATGTTTGCATTTGGGTTCACCTGAGGGGAGCAGCCTCAGAGAGGCTTGAGCAGCACTGCTTTTTCTTTTCTTTTTTTTTTTTCTTTTTCTTTTTCTTTTTCTTTCTTCTTTTTTTTTTTTTTTTTTTTTTTTTTTTTTTTTTTTTTTTGTAAACCGTGACTAGGGAAGTTTCTGGGACCTCACCTCTCCTTCCTTTTGGCTAAAAGAGCATTGTTGCAGACCTAGCCAGATGATGTTCTAAATAAAGTTTAAATTCAAAGTTTATAAAAGGTCAATCAGGCTGTGGAATTTATCTGGATATTGTGATTTGGCTTGCCTACTTTATATAAAGTTATAGTGTGCAGAGTGTGCTTTTATGTATATTGTTTCCTAAGTGAGAAGTATTTTAGTCACTAATACTTTTATAGGGAAGTATATATTAAATCCTTGCTCCCACACAATGAGCATTTAAGTTCTGAGGATTAGCTGTTGCTCCAGAAAAAATTCAGAGGGAATATCATTTTAATACTTAGGTTTTAGTTATACTATAAAAGGCTTTGCTTTGCAGAAAATAAAGAAAGCTTTTACAAATGTTATGGATTATAATTATTGGTAAATAAATATTACCTACTTATTTTACTTATGCACCCACAGTAGATCTTTGGCAAGAGAAAACATGGTTGTAAAATCACCCTTCTTCACCTCCGAGTAAAGTTTTAACACCCTTTTAGGCCACGGTGGTGCTAATACAGAATTGTAAGATAAATTCATATATTTTAGAAAAACTTTAACAAAAATTGTGTCTTAAGGACCTAAGTGTCTGTTCCTTGATCCAAACAGCCATTAATTTTGTTATTACAGAACATTGATATTTGATCTCTTGCCTACCACCATTTTAGGTAAAATTGATAATCATTATTCCAAAGATAGCTAAAAATTGTTTTTATGCATGCTTCTGTACCTTCTATAAATTCGTGCATGCATGTATACCATTTACTGTGTTTAAAAGCAGCCCTTTTATGGGAGAAAATTATATGTGAATTGGATCACACACACTAATTCTTTTGAGTTTCCTGCTGTTTCAGCACAGATAATTAAATTGTGTACTGTAGATGGTGTTTTAAAATGTTGAACAATAAAACTTTAAGTTCTATAATAATAACTAATATTATATCTCAGAGCTTACAATTTCTTAAAATTGATCATCCCTCAAGCTTGCAATTGCTTATGCAACTTATAAGAAAAAATAATGTTCCTTTAAGAAGACAGTTTTTGGACAGTTAAGAAATTGTCCTGGGTTGCCTGGAAAGGATGCCCAGGATTTGCTTTTGTGTTATAGAGGTTTACACAAAGCTTTAATTGATAAGGATTACAAATAGCTCCTAAAAGGATACAAACTCAGGATCCTTATAATTATTTGGGTTTTAGACTTACTAATCAAGCTAATTTTCCTTAGAAGATAGTTATTCACAGAGACACTTAAGGACTTTGAATGATTTTCAAAAATTGTTAGGTGATATTAATTGGCTTCACCCCTATTTAAAGCGTACTACAAGGGAGTTGAAACTTTTGTTTGATAGTCTTAAATGGAGTTCTGATCCAACCTCCCCTAGATCGTTGACCTCAGAAGGATTGCTGTCCTTACAAAAAGTGGAAAAAGCTATTTAAGAGCAATTTGTCACTTATATAGTTTACTCTTTGCCTTTACATCTGTTAATTTTTAATATGATTCATATGACTGCAGGATTGTTATGGCAAAAGTCTCCTCTACTGTAGATACATTCGAGGATTTCTCCTAAATGTAATATCTTGCCATATTATGAAGCAGTAGCTCAGAAGGTTATCCTTGGAAATAAACAGGCACTAACTTATTTTGGCAAAGAGTGAGATATTGTCCTAAATATCTCTAAATATCACTTTCCTAAATGTATCACATTATCTCTAGTGCCAAACTTAGGAGTTAATCCATGAGGCCTTATGCCTAGTCATATTTGGCAAATGGCTGTAACTCATTATGTGGAATCTTGAAAAATAAAATATATTCATGTTTGTATTGACACTTGTTCAGAATTTCTTTTTGCTTCTGTGCATACAGAAGAGGCCCTTAAAAATGTAATTGATCATTGCCTACAAGCTTTTAATGCCATGGGATTGCCTAAACTTATTAAGACAGATAACGGGGCATCCCATGCTAGCAAGAATTTTGCTTCATTTTGTAAAGAATTTGGCATCAGACATAAAACTGGAATTCTTTATAACCCCATGAGACATGAACATGCTTATCATACTTTTAAAAAAATGCTATATAATCTCGTTATTTATATATTCAAAATAGTGATTGTTTAAGATGATGTTTTGGTATTTTTAGAGACTGTATATGTCAAATTGTAAAAAACAAAAATCAAAAATTGCTCTTGGTGTCCTTAGCTCCTACCTGTTTCCACATAAATAAGGACCTATACTTAATCAATTGCTGCAAATCAATGCTCTTATTTCTGATTAATAAGTAAGTAAATTATACACATGTAACTATTAATAATTTTTCCAGCATTCTAGTTACAATCGCTCTTTAAGGGAAACATTTGAAAGTGTAATTAGTCACTGCCCATGTTATATTAAAACTGAATATAACAGTCAAGATGTTTTTTCAACAATTTAATAATTCTCAAAGACAAGATACTGTGGAAAGTTTAAAAACTCTATCTTCTTAAAGACAAAGAAGGTGAGAAATTATAACCCTGTACACATTATATAAATCATACTTTTATTTTCAAGAATTTTGAAATTTGGATGTCAAAAACTTAATGCCTTATAGCATCTTAAAACTAGAAAAAGTCATGTCTAGGTGAAATGAAAAAGATCCACTTATTGACACATGGCATGATCCTGGACAGAAAGTTAATATGGGAGAAAGAGAGGGTGTTTCTGTTTTTTCCACAGAATACTGCAGAAGCATGCTAACTTCCAGAATGATTTGTGTGACCTGTGAGATATGAGTGCCCTGACACTGATGACAAGAAAGCTCTGTTCAGCGCACAGAGAAAGAGGAATCAGGAAGAGCAGCCACTTACAAACTAGAAGAAGAAACTTCCTATCTCAGCCATGGGAGAGATGACCTGGTGTCAACTTAGAGACAACAAAAAATGATGATCCATGAGGTAGAAGGACTGATATAATGTATTTGACAAGATTTCCTGAGACAGTGTTTTTGGCCATTCAGGCTAAATCTCCTATAGCTGTGAAAGCTTGTGTGCCTTACTTATATGCTACATTGTTAGATAACTTTAAGAGTTAAGATCAGCAATCATGACAAGTCTTTTTATATTCATTGTAACTGTTGTCAATTAACTAAGTGTGTAGGTCCTAATGTAGATAAGAAACCTGCTGTTACGATTTTGTTAAAGAGATCTGCTTTTGTTTTGCTGCCTTTTAGAGTTAGGAAATGATCCTTGGTTTAAAAATACAGGAATGCAAACTTGGAAAGTGTTAAATGAGCAATTTTAGGATTTACTGCTTTAATTGCAATTTTAACTTCAATAGCTACTACAGCTTTAGATCAGCAGCTGCATACTGCTCATTTTGTTAATGATATGCATAAGAATATTTCCATGGCTTTGTCAGAGGAACTTATTATAGATAAAATTTGGAGGCAAAGTTTAATGTCTTAAAAGTAGTAGTCTCAGCAATAAGGCAGAATATAACAAATATTAAAGCTACAAAGACAGAAATTTTAGATATTAGAAGAATTTTGCCAAATCAGTGATATTCAGAATTGTAAGAGAGTTTTTGAAAGAAATAAGGCTTTACACTCTACTACATAGAATTAGAAATCTCAGGGCAAGTTTAGCAATGTAAGATTAGAATTCTCATTATAGTTGTATATGGCAGAACTTATTGTAACCATGATTAATGCCTCACTAAAAGCCATTCATGAGGCCAATTCTACCCTTGCTAGGGATTGTTGGATTTGTTATTCATCCCAACCTCCTTTTCATGAAGGAATAGCCTTTTTGGAGAGGTGATTGCCAACAATGATACTTCCTTTCTGAGATGACAACTGGAGTCTAAAGAAGGGCTGACTATTGGCCAAATATCTGGAATTGGTTTCTGTCTTTTGGGACCCCAGATGCCCCCCCCGCCCCTGTTTGAAATGAGTAATCAAACCCTTGCTCTCAACCTTACTTCCTCGTCTTTTGAGACCCTTCGTGGACATACGGTGGCTTTTCTCATTTGGCCCATTGGGCTTTCAACAGATTAACCAGATTTGTTAAGTTACAGATTGATTCTGCCTTAAACAAAACAGATGCACTCCACTACCATTGACTAAGCATCTGAGACTCAGATGAAGACCTCTCAACTGACGATGCAGAGAGTACAGTCATTGGCCATCAGTTCTCCACCCTTGCTGCAGAAACGGAGCCTTCTTGGTTCGGTAAGCTGTGGAAACAGCAATAATGGATGGGGTGACCTCCAGATCTTATAGTGGCTAAGGGCTATAAACTGTGGAGTTACCAATAACGGGATCTTGTGGTTCCATAAGCCAGAAGCATATCGTGATTCCACTGGCTGGGTGCCAACCACGACTATCAGTGGCCTGATCAAGTCATTGTAATAAGATGTGGTGTTGGGAGTGGAGGCAATTCACATAGCCTAAGACAGGGCCTTGCCCACCTAGGACCTGAAAAGGTCTAGCTATCACAGTAATTGGACGTGGACCAGGGAAAAGGCCTAAGATAGGTGCTTCACCGAGCCTTTTTTTGTGGCCACAACCCAACTTTAATAAGGAAAAAAAGGGATATGTGAGAGACAGCACTGTGGGAAACAAGGTCCTCCAGTTACACTCACCATAAAGATACTGCTGACCATTTGAAGGGAATTATGCCACTGCCTCCTTCATTGTTCTCCACCAGGCGCCTGAGACTGCCAGGTTCACCTCCTCCTCCATGTCTCCGTTTGGTGCCTGGAACTGTTTATGGCAATCCAAGATAAAATGCAGAATGTTTGAAGACTGCCTGGGACTGTTAGAGGGCTGACATACCAAGATAAGGTGTGAAAAGCATGTAATCAGCATTTGCCCCCGATCAGTCCATCAGTTTCTCTGTACTTTGTTGTGCCCTGTCCACCCCTCCCCATTTTCTCTCACTGTGTGCTTACAAACTGGCTCTTAGCCTTCATTAAACAGATCTTGTCAATTCTCTGCTTGGTCTCACTCCCCTTTCTCCTCCAGTTTCTCTTGCAGCCTTTGGTTCTCCTCAACCCAAGGAATAACTAGGTCCTGCTGGACAGGACAACCTGCCTCTGCAGGTTGCTTCTATTTAGCTGTCATTGGAGACAGCAGTTCGAGTAGCTGCTACCTGCTGGTGAGTTCACTTCTAATGGGTCTGTAGAATTCAAACATGTTTGGAACCTGGAAAGTAATGGATTGCCCAAATTCAACAGGACTGAGGATCTTGGGGGAGTGCTAGGGACATTCTTTATCTGCAATTGCATTTAGACATTGGAGCAAGAAGAGATGCTTTGCTCCTTCCCTTGAGTACTCCTATTGGTCCTGGAAGTCAAACTGTGAGCATTTGAGAGGGTTTCCTGGAGGGGAAAGGAAATTGACAGTATTCTACCCAAACTGCACGGCACAAAGCTAGACCTTGTTCTCTCTGGAGCATAGAAGTGTCTGATGGTGTTGCATGGGATCCTTCTTAAAGACAGGATCTGAGGAAGGGTTCCAGGTAGAGAAATGAAGTGCAGTTATACAAGCTGGCAAGTGTAAACCATTTATCATCATGGGCCTGAAGCTAAGAGCACACAAACATTGTACTTACTGCATAATTCCTGAGACAGCTTGAAGAGATTTTGTTTGTTTTGAATTCTCTGTGTGGGTTTGGAAACATTGTCTGCTGGGAAGGGGGAGTGTGGAATCCCTGTGGTCACTAAAGTAGAAGAATTGCATACAGTCTATGGAAATGTGGCAAGTCGAAGTGTATGCTATGTACAAGCTGCCAGTGTTCAGAAGGGTTCAGCGATCCCTCTAGATTCAATAAGTTATTAAAAAAAAAAGAAAACCACAAGATAAAATATAAGGGGAATATTGCCAATTTTAATGAAATAGTTTTAATTGTTTTTACTGATTTATATAAAATATGCCAGTTCTTCTACACGTGGCTTCATTGTTCATATCAAAGTGTCTTGATTATTACTATCAGAGACAGTATTTACAATCAGGACATTCAATTTCTTCTTTTTGCTTCCACATTCCTCTCCTTTTTTCTGTTTTTCTTTACAGGAACTGGATTTTTCTGTATATTCCTAGCTTTTCTCTGCCTTTCTGGGCAGATCAACAGAGAATTCATCGCTACCTGGTTTTGATTCCCATATCCTGAGATTAAAGCCCTTTCTAAGCATACCTCAACACCTTCTTTTAATTTTCTGTCTCAAACTACTTCCTAAGAACATGTCCTCATCAAGGTTCCCAAGCAATGCCCTCAGACTATTCTAAATTTATGAAGCAACCTTACAGCCTGGTGCCTAGTAAGTCAGCCTGTTGGGTAGCATTCTGTCTTAAGATGCTTACATCCAAAGTGTAGATATTCATCACAGTGGTATGTGTGGTTATTGTGATAAATCTGGGATGAGCTCTCAGGTATAGCACTCACCACTACAGCCATAAACCTTGCAGGTTCCACTAGCTCCTGATCATGATACTGCAGATGTTTCCTTTGATCTTTATAGACATTGGCTTCTAATTCCCAATTCTTGGTAGTGGCACAGATTCCTCCTGTCTGGGTAGACAATTAGACATGAACCATGTCTTAGTCTACTTGTTGCATCCTCAGAAGTTTGTTGTAATTTTTTGCTGGATGGCCTGTTTCTGGGAAAATCAAGCCATCAAGACTATCCTTAGCACTGTGTGTACAGAGTCATAGTCTGAGGAAGTGTAAAGTCTGGGTAAGGAATAGTTCTTAATCCAGGCATTCCCTATGTATAAGAACCTTAATCTTCACCATCGTTGCTTTTTAAAACACCTGAGTTTTATGTCTTATTTGCAAATTACAGCTGTAACTTTTCCCACTTAAACACACTCCTGGATACATGGGAACAGATTTGTACAGGGGTCTTTATATTCAGAGTTGTGCATCACACATGGTCTGTTGTCTGTTTCCATTGTGAGAAGATATTTGCTAAGACAGAGTTGGTTACCTTTAGCCTAATGATGTTTCTGGTCTTTGTGTCTCAGTATTCCTCTTGGTATAAATACAGTGGAAATCGAAATTGTTAAAGGGACTGTGAAGCAAAAATATCTCATGTGAAAAAGTTAATAGGTATAGCCATTAGTTTTCTGCTGAGTGAAACTGAAATATTCTGATTACCTGTTATATTTCACAAAAACAGAAATATGCCATATTTGTGCAAAATGGACACACACACACACAAATGTAATGACATTTAGCCTCCAGGCACTTGTTTTTGTCATTTAGCAACTTTTCCTAAAGTAGTCACCAAATAAGAGATAGTTCTTTGTGACTTGTCTTTCCTGAGCTATGTTATAATCTGATATGGACACACAAAGGAGAAAAGCATAGTTTCAAAAGATGTGTGCTCACCTAGAACTGACAAGTCAATTTGAAGGGAAGTGTGAAGGTTTCTGTTCAATTTCCTTTGGTGATAAATGCCAAGTGAATCTGTATCACCTCACAGTTCTCCCTCTCTCTCCCTCTTCCTCTCTTCCTCGCCCTCTCTTTCTCCCCTCTCACTTTCTGTGTCTGTCTGTCTGTCTGTCTTTCTTCTGTCTGTATTTCTCTCCCCCTCCCACATCCCCACCCTCTATCTCTGTCTCTCAATCTCTCTATCCAATTCTTTCTCTCTGTATGTATTTATCTGTCTGCCTGACTCACTGTCAGTCTCTCCCTTCCTCACCCTTCTGTCTTACCTCCCTCAATCCCTTCTTCCCTTAGGAAAAAAAAAAAAAAACAATCCTCTGGTGCTTCAGTTGTGAATGAAGGTACCAAGCAGATATCAGTAAAATGGTTCCTATAGCACAAGATAATGAGTGAAGTGAACAAAGTTGGGAGTTTTAGCACTCAAAGAAAAATAATGCATTTATGCAGGATGACTAAAACCAGACCAGTAATGACAGCTCCAAGACAAAATGTCATTCTCCTAAGAGAGCTCAGCAGCAGTTCTGATGTTCTCTTACATGCAAGGATCTAGATCACTAGAGGCTACAAACCTCCTTCAGGAATTACGCCAACAGTGGCTTATGCCAGAGACCAACGCAAATGAACAGATCTTAGAAACACTGACACTAGAGCAGTTCCTAACAATTCTGCCACAGGCAATGAATAACTGGGTGAAAAAGTATCATCACAAAGATATCAGACAGACTGTGGCTCTGGTCAGCTTTTTGGAGTCACAGCCTCATGCAGTGTCCAGTGAGGTGAGACCAATGATTTCTTATAATCTGCAATGACATAGGATCCATGTAAATATGCCTTGGTTGACAGTTATCAAAGAGTGGGAAAGCTCTCATCCCCTTAGAATGGCTAGGCAGAATCCAAAATCACCACTCCATAAGGCTTAGAGTCCCTAGCAAAGTATTTTATTGCCTTAAAGGAGGAACATGGTTTTTTTTTTTTTTTTTTGTCTTTTTTAAGGCTGGGAATTGACAGTGGTGGACCTGTTCTTGCAGATCTATGAATACAAGCCTTGAGACTTCAGAAACAAAATTGAAAGACAAGAAAGGGAAGATAAGGGGTGATCTAGCACCTGTCACATCACTTATAAAGATTAAGTAGAGGATAAAAAGCCAGAGACAATATTTTGGAGAGTAAATGGTAGACAAAAATGCAGCAAACAAAATGAAAACACATCTAAGAAATATGCCCACAGAAAGGTAGAGAGACTCCAAATGTTAAGGCTAATATCCTTTTTTTGAAAATACATCCCACAGTTGAGAGAGAATGTTTTCCACTGTCCTGTCTACCGTAGGTGTCATGATCTAGGTGCTGGAAAATAGAAATACATCAGAGAAAAATACCTAAAATATAGGGTTTGTATGACATCTGTCCAGGACTTTGTAGCTTTCTTAGACTCTGGTGAGAAGTCGGTGCAATTCTTATAGGTCTTCCTTTATATGTTACTTGACAATTTTCCCTTAATTCTTCTAATTAATCAGTGGGTGTGGCTGATCTCCTGGGAGTCAAGCTGACTTTGGGTGCCTGAGATGCTGGTGTGATGAAGCTCCTGGGATCCTCTGAACCTGGCCATGTTAGAGCTCCTGGGATTGGAGCTGCCTCTGGGTGTTATGTGATTGTCTGCTGAATTTGCATCCAAGGACATTGGGACCCTGGCCCAGACAGAATGGAAGTAACCCATGCCAATGATCTGGCAGAGTTCCTGCATGTCTGGGTCCTTCTGGTCCCAGTTACTCCAGGTGTTGTGACTTCCTCATGTCTGATCATCTGATCCTGGGAATGTTGGAGTGCCTTGGAGTGGAGCTGCCTCTGGTTGTTGTGGGACTGGCTACAAGGTTTGTACCCAAGGTCTGCTCAAGGTACTGGCTCCAGGAATATTTTGTAAATTATGCTTTTGTAAACTTACCTGTATCCAAAGTAACAGACATATTTTGTTGAGATTGATTTAATAATATAAATTGATTAAGGAAAAATGACATATTGATGAATTTGAAATATCCTAACAAGAAATAATAATGGACCTCCCTCACTAAGTATAAAATAATTTGAAGCCAGGTGGTGGTGGAACACACATTTTATTCCAGTTGTTGGAATGCAGAGGTAGGCAGAACTCAGTTTGAGGCCAGTTTAGTCTACAAAGTAACTTCCAGGACATACAAAACTGTGTACATATGTGAAACAGAAAAGCACTTCTTACTAAACAAACAGCCAAGGATAAAAATATGAAAGATTCTGTGCAAATTATATATAGATGTGCTATGTTTAGTTAAGTAGGATAATTATAGTATTAATCAACTATGAGGTAAATCTGATGTCAAATTCCCAATTTATCATTTCATGTCTTGAATAATTCCTAGAAAGCCATTAGGATTTCACTTCATCAGTCACTTCAGTCAGATATATTTCAAAATAGTAAGTAGTTAAAACTTTATGATTCCTAAAACATATTTAGTTTCCTAAGGACATTTTATGGACCATGTGCAATGTACCTCCATAACCTTCTCATGCATATCTTTAATTGCTTTCAGGATCCAGCTCTGAATACATTTGGACATTTTAATGCTTATTGTTTTGGTTGATAATTGTTCTACAAATTAAAAAAAATGTACAGCAATTCTGTTCATTTTTGTTGCTACTGACATGCAGCATGAATGCTAGGCTAACCATCAACAATTAATGTATATCCAACATTAAAACATTTACGTGAGCCAAAATAGTAACACATGAATCTTAAAAGGAATAGTTTTCCAAATGATTTACTATCTTAACAACTATTATGACTTTATAAACTTATATTTTTACAGTAAAATGAAATACAATTATACTACTAATTGTGGGTTAGGGAAAGGGTTCTTTGTTGTTGTTGTTGTTGTTTCTTGTTTTTTGTTTTTTTTTTTCATGAGAAAGTGTTTGCCATGCTGCACAACCTGGCGTTAGGCACCCAAGTACTTATTTTTATAGGTATGCACCATGTAAACATGAACTTGGTAAAATTATAGCCTGGGAAGCTTAATTCTAGCTAGTTTTAATGCTTTTACTCTATAATATCCTCATTTTATGAAATAGCAGAAACAATAACCCTCCCTCATCTCTGTATCTACACCCTCCTAAGATGTATCTGCCATGTCTTCTACTTTCTCTTTTTCTCTTAATGATGCCTTATACTTGTTGTATACTAAGTCCAACATCTTCCCTTGTCTTAATTATTATCAGGAGTTTTAGCATTGTAATTGTTATTTTAAATTTATGATTCTAGTTGGCAGTCAGTGTAATGGCTATAAAATTAAATTCAATAAATTTTGATTTAGAATGATCACAAGATCACAAATAGTTTTGATCACTTAAAGATATCCTGCCTCAAAATAAAGTGTAAAAAGAAGTCTGGGAAAAAAGTGTAGTGGTAGATTTGTTTTCTCTAAGTTCCAATCTCAAGTAACACTGGGAACTAGTAACATAAATTTCTCTTTACATTCTTTAGGTTAGCACATATCTTTGGTAATTTGCATTTTTAAAAAATTAAGAAGCACATTACACCTTTTCTCCTTGGGCTACTACATTCCAATTTTGTCCTATATTCACTGTGATCAGTTTTGTTCCTCACATTTCTACTAAAACCATCTTGATTTAGTACAATGACCACCAATTTGCTAAGTTTACGTTTAAAAACCTTGCATTTGCATACACGTGGAGAGAAAGAATTACTATTGGATGTCTTCTTTGGTTCCACCCCACTCTTTGGGAGACAGGATCTCACTGAACCTAGAGCTCATCCATTAGGCTACACCTGGTTGCTATGAAGCTCTGGGAATCTCCTTATCTCTGAACTAAATCTGAGTTTGGTGGTTCTAAAATGCTCACAACACCAACTTTTTCAGTTGTGGTAGTTTATTTTTAGAGTTGCTAATTTGTTGTTGTTGTTGTTGTTGTTGGTGGTGGTGGTGGTGGTGGTGGTGGTGGTGGTGGTGGTGGTGGTGGTGGTGGTAGTGGTGGTGGTTGTGGTACTGTTGGGGGTGTGTGCATCCATGCATATGCAGTGAATATAAACTCAAGACTCCATACCTACATAGGAAAAATTTTTCCTATTAAACCATCTTCCAGTCCTGTGAATTTATCTCATTGGGCCTATTAGCAGCGTGTGCCACAGTTAGTGAAATTTTCGTCCTTAAAAATTTTAGTTCAATCTTTGGTAGTTTTCTTTCTACTGATTATTCTCTTCCTTTACTGGTTCCCTCTAAATTCTCCCTCCCCCGTGCAGAATTACAAATATTGAAGTACTCTGGCAGTCAGTCTTTACTCCTTATTTACACAGATGATCACTCCCCCTTGAAATTTCACCCAGTGTTCAAGGTTTTAAAACTGCCTTCAATTGGAGTATTTATTTATTTATTATTTTTAGACCCTATATCTTTCCTAAATTGACTCGTAATGGTGGCTTCCTCAAGGCCTTCCCAGGCAGGACTGGATCTACTATTCATTTCATGTTGAATACTTCACCACCAATTAAACAATCAAATAAAAAATTAGTTACCATGTTCATCGTCTCAGATCTTACTTGGAAACTACGTGATGACTACAGTGATTGGTACAGTAATAGAGAGATGATCTAAAATAGTTTGGTGATATTCTTCCACAGGAATATTCTGCCAGCACTGTTGAGAAAGGTTGTTTCCATCCACTGTTATTTAAAAATTGTGTATTGTTTATGATTTTAAAACCTGATTTACCAGTTTTAGTTGGTTTTCTAATATGAGCAACAGAGCCCAGGTGACACCAGTTAGTAATCTTTGTCTCTCCGTTCAACTGTACCTGAGACTGCCATATTGTGCTTCCTTTTGTAGAAACTGGTAATCTTCTCTTTATCTTTCAGCAAGTGTCTGCCTCTTGAAATTGATCTGTTCTACCATAAAACGCCTAATGGTTTTCATTGATATAGTATGTGATCATACCTCTCTGGTTTGCAATTAAGTAGGACTAGAACAAAGTCAAGGATAGATAGATAATGAAACTTAATTTAGTTTCATGAGCCCAACAGAAGGCTAGTTTCTCTGTTCCTACTTGATATTTAGTTATATTAGGTTAATTGTAAAGTTAGTTATGATACCAACCACTGATTTTTCTTGTTCTGCATTGCATTTCTGTACACGCATATCAAACTTCTGAAATATATTTATGTACTGCTCACACAATTTGTTGTTGATCATCATCCTGTAAAGCAAAGAAAGCAGTCACAGTTCATACCAATATGAAAAAGACCACTCAAAACAAATTAAATTGACTATTTCATAATATAAAAAGAAAAATAGCAGTACATATTTATCTAATGGGAAGCCATTATAGATTTTTTCCCTAAGAATTTATCAGAAAAGTCTTGTTTTATATTTTAACTTTTCAAAATTAAAGTTTATAAATTGATATTTTCATTAGAAAATTAATTGTATTTCAAAGTAGTTTTTCATTATTTTCTTTTTTTATACTATTTATTAGGTATTTTCCTCAGTTACATTTCCAATGCTATCCCCAAAGTCCCACATACCATCCATCCCACTCCCCTAGCCACCCACTCACACTTTTTGGCCCTGGCATTCTCCTGCACTGGGGCATATAAAGTTTGCAAGTTCAATAGGCCTCTCTTTCCAGTGATGGCCTACTAGGCCATCTTTTGATACATATGTAGCTAGAGTCAAGAGCTCCGGGTTACTGGTCAGTTCATAATATATTTCTACCAATAGGGGTGCAGATCCCTTTAGCTCCTTGGGTACTTTCTCTAGCTCCTTCATTGGGGGCCCTGTGATCCATCCAATAGCTGACTGTGAGCATCCACTTCTGTGTTTGCTAGGCCCCGGCATAGTCTCACAAGAGACAGCTACATCTGGGTCCTTTCAGCAAAATCTTGCTAGTATATGCAATGGTGTCAGCATTTGGAAGCTGATTATGGGATGGATCCCTGGATATGGCAGGCTCTAGATGGTCCATCCTTTTGACACAGCTCCAAACTTTGTCTCTGTAACTCCTTCCATGGGTGTTTTGTTCCCAATTCTAAGAAGGGGCAAAGTGTCCACACTTTGGTCTTCGTTCTTCTTGAGTTTAATGCACTTAGCAAATTGTATCTTATATCTTGGTATCCTAAGTTTCTGGGCTAATATCCACTTATCAGTGAGTACATATTGTGTGAGTTCCTTTGTGATTGGGTTACCTCACTCAGGATGATACCCTACAGGTCCATCCATTTGCCTAGGAATTTCATAAATTCATTCTTTTTAATAGCTGAGTAGTACTCCATTGTGTAAATGTATCACATTTCTGTATCCATTCCTCTGTTGAGGGGCATCTGGGTTCTTTCCAGCTTCTGGCTATTATAAATAAGGCTGCTATGAACATAGTGGAGGATGTGTCCTTCTTACTGGTTGGGACATCTTCTGGATATATGCACAGGAGAGGTATTGCTGGATCCTCCAGTAGTACTATATTCAGTTTTCTGAGGAACTGCCAGACTGATTTCCAGAGTGGTTGTACAAGCTTGCAATCCCACCAAAAATAGAGGAGTGTTCCTCTTTCTCCACATCCTCACCAGCATCTACTGTCACCTGAATTTTTGATCTTAGCCATTCTGACTGGTGTGAGGTGGAATCTCAGGGTTGTTTTGATATGCCTTTCTCTGATGATTAAGGATGGTGAACTTTTTTTCAGGTGCTTCTCAGCCATTCAGTATTCCTCAGGTGAGAATTCTTTGTTTAGCTCTGAGCTCCATTTTTTAATGGGGTTATCTGATTTTCTGGAGTCCACCTTCTTGAATTCTTTATATATATTGGACCAAATATCAGCTCTAATTTATTTTTCCTATATTTACTCAATTAAGACTTAGTGCAAAACATAAATCAATTAAAATATGCATATTGCCTGCATATGCAATCGATTCTTTTCCATACTGTTTAACATAATGGACCACAAATTACATTTCTAAGACTTTATGCAAAACTTCTGTATTTTCACAATGAATTTAAGTCAAATTTTAAAATCTCATTAACAGTTACTCAAAGTATATAATAAAATTGTCACAGATTTCTAAGAATTAGATTTCATTTCCTTGAAGGCATTAAGTTATAGGGTTAACTGCTTAGACAAAATCAAAGCCACTTATTTTTCCTAAAGGCTCAGACATTATTATTTTTTTACAAAAATTTCAGACATATATAACTTTGGAAATGATACAAATATGACCCTACAAAACTAACAACTCTACGTCTCTCATTCATTTGTTTTCCAAAGTCGTTCTAATTTCTGGTTGCTGCCTTTGAAAGAATCCTTGATATAAATTTCTGTGTGTTTTCTCTTTATGTAAAGTGTCTTGATAATTTCACCTATATTAAGAATAAAGTGGGCCTGATCAGGGTCACAAGTCCCTTCTGGTGCACGTCAGCACCGGGTTAACATGGGCACAGAGTCTGCAGACACCTGCAAGGTGTCTGCAAGGACCCTCCACGGGATCTTAAGACTTCTGGTTAGTATATCATGACTTCTGCCAGGAGGCAGGTTCGAACACCAGTTATCTGAGCACCTTCCCTGCAAGAGAACAGCTTCCGTGCAGAGAGTACTCTGAACACTGAAACTCAGGAGAGAGCTAGTCTCCCGGGTCTGCTGATAGACGCTAACATAATCACCTGAGGAACAAGCTCTGTCCAGAGACAACTATAACAACTAACTCCAGAGATTACCAGATATAAAAAGGCAAACGTAAGAATCTTGCTAACAGAAACCAAGACCACTCACTATCATCAGAACACAGTACTCCCACCCCAACCAGTCCTGGTCACCCCAACACACCTGAAAAGATAGTCCCTAATTTAAAAGCATATCTCATGATGATGGTAGAGGACATCAAGAAGGACTTTAATAAATCACTTAAAGAAATACAGGAGAACACTGCTAAAATGGTAGAAGACATTACAGAGGAAGCACAAAAATCCCTTGAAGATTTGCAGGAAAACATCACCAAACAGGTGATGGAATTGAATAAAACCATCCAAGACCAAAAAAAGGGAAGTAGATACAATAAAGAAAACCCAAAGTGAGGCAACCCTGGAGATAGAAAACCTAGGAAAGAAATCTGGAAACATAGATGTGAGTATCAGCAACAGATACAAGAGATGGAAGAGAGAATCTCGGGTGCTGAAGATTCCATAGAGAACGTTGGCACAACAATCAAAGAAAATGCAAAATGCAAAAAGATCTTAACTCAAAATATCCAGGAAATCCCGGACACAATGAGAAGACCAAAGATACGGATAATAAGAGTAGATGAGAAGGAAGATTTTCAACTTATAGGGCCAACGAATATCTTCAACAAAATTATAGAAGAAAACTTGTCAAACCTAGAAAGACATGCCCATGAACGTACAAGAAGCCTACAGAACTCAAATTAGACTGGACCTGAAAATAAATTCCTCCCAACATATAATAATCAGAACAACAAATGCACTAAATTAAGATAGAATATTAAAAGAAGTAAGGGGAAAAGGTCAAGTAAAATATAAAGGCAGGCCTATCAGAATTACACCAGACTTTTCATTACAGACTATGAAAGACAGAAGATCCTGTACAGATGTTATACAGACACTAAGAGAACACAAATGCCAGCCCAGGCTACTATACCCAGCCAAACTCTCAATTACCACAGATGGGGAAACCAAAGTATTTCACGACAAAGCCAAATTCAAACATTATCTTTCCACGAATTCAGCCCTTCAAAAGATAAATACAGAAAAACAAACAAACAAAACAAACAAACAAACAAAACGAAGGACAGAAACCACACCCTAGAAAAAGCAAGAAAGTAATCCCTCCATAAACCAAAAAGAAGACAGCCACAGGAACAAAATGCAAACTCTAACAACAAAAATAATAGGAAGCAACAATTACTTTTCCTTAATATCTCTTAATATCAATGGACTCAGTTCCCCCCCAAAAGTCATAGACTAACAGACTGGCTACACAAACAGGACCCAATATTCTCCTGCTTTCAGGAAACCCATCTAAGGGAAAAAGACAGACACTACCTCAGAGTGAAAGGCTGGAAAATAATTTTCCAAGAAAATGGTCTGAAGAAACAAGCTGGAGTAGCCATTTTAAAATTGATTAAAATTGACTTCCAACCCAAAATTATCAAAAATATAAGGAGGGACACTTCATACTCATCAAAGGTAAAATTCTCCAAGAGGAAGTCTCAATTCTGAATATCTATGCTCCAAATACAAGGGCAGCCACATTCATTGAAGAAACTTTAGTAAAGCTCAAAACACTCATTAGACCTGACATGATAATAGTGGGAAACTTCAGATAATAGTGGGAGACTTCAAAACACCACTCTCATCAATGGACATATCGTGGAAACAGAAACTAAAGAGGGACACAGTGAAACAAACAGAAGTTATTAAACAAATGGACTTAACAGATATCTACAGAATATTTTATCCTAAAGCAAAAGGATATACCTTATTCTCAGCACCTCATGGTACCTTCTCCAAAATTCAACATACAATTGGTCACAAAACAGGTCTCAACAGATACAAAAATATTGAAAGTGTCCCATGCATCCTATCAGACCACCATGGACTAAGGCTGATTGATCTTCAATAACAACATAAAAAATGAAAAGCCAACTTTCATGTGGAAAATGAACAACACTCTTCTCAATGATACCTTGGTCAAGGAAGGAATAAAGTGTGGGGAGCCGCCCTCACATTCGCCGTTACAAGATGGCGCTGACATCCTGTGTTCTAAATGGTAAACAAATAATCTGCGCATGTGCCAAGGGTAGTTCTCCACTTCATGTGCTCTGCCTTCCCTGTGACGACAACTCAGCCAATTGGCTACAGCCAATCAGGGAGCGACACGTCCTAGGTGGAGGATAATTCTCCTTAAAAGGGACGGGGTTTCGCCATTCTCTCTCTTGCTCCTGAAGATGTAAGCAATAAAGCTTTTGCCAGCAGAAGATTCCGGTTTGTTGTGTTCTTCCTGGCCGGTCACGAACGCGTGTAAGATTTGGTGCCGAGACCCAGGACGAGAAGACAGGGACAAGAAAACCCGGGACGGGAATTACCATCACCGGCGCAAGGAAGATCCCTCATTCCAGAACCAGAACTGCGGGTCACGGTCATAAAGGTTCCCGTAAAACAGACTGTTGAGAAGGATCCGGCGTGGATTCAGAACTCTTCAGCTGGGGAACGGTGGTAATGAAGTGTTCCTGCAAAACAGAGTGTTGAGAAGGATCCGGCATGGATTCAGAACTCTTCAGCTGGGGAACAGGGGTTCCCATAAGTACAGCTTTACAAGGTAAGTCTGGTCTTGAACTTTCTAACGAAATTCAAGACAGTCTATCAGAAGTAAAGTGGGGAACAGCTTTACAAGGTATGTTTGGCCTTGAACTTTCTCCAGTGTTAGGAGCCTTTTTGTTCCTTTTCACATGTTATCAAGTGGTTAAGGCAGGGCTGAAAATTCTGGATGAAATTCAGGGCAATCTATCAGAAGTAAAGCGGGGAGAGAGAGTAGGAGCAAAGAAGAAATATGGTGCACAAAATAAGTATACAGGCCTTTCCAAGGATCTTGAACCCGAGGAAAAGTTTTGGTCAGGGAAAAATACCTGGGGAGAGATTGGAAGGAAGGAGAAGGAAAAAGAAAAGAAAAAAGATCAATCAGCGGAGGTTTCTAGGAGAAGGAGCCTATACTCATCACTAGATGAGCTCAAGGAGCCAGCTCTTAGTAGCTCTGAATCAGATGAAGAATTCTCCTCTGAAGAAACAGACTTGGAGGAGGAAGCAGCTCGTTATGAGAGAAAAGGGTACCAGCCAGATAAAATGCTAGCTAATCAGTTAAGGAAAAAGCCAAAAGCAGCTGGCGAAGGCCAGCGTGCTGCTCGGCCTCCGGGCAGTCGGCTTCAAGGTCATAGTGCACCTCTGCCCTATGCAGAGCCCTCACCCTGCGTAATGCGTCAGCTCTGCGCAGAGAGGCAATGGACAGAGAGGCAATGCGCAGACTCGTTCATTCCCAGAGAAGAACAAAGGAAAATGCAACAGGCATTTCCGGTCTTTGAAGGAGCTGAGCAGTGGTGGCTCTATTGACACCTGCTCTGGCATCATGTTTGCCTCTCCTTTAACCGGAGAAAAAGCCTCACATGTGATTCAACATTGCCTTGAGGCATGGAGTGCTTGGGGGAAACCCAAACTCCTTAAGACTGATAATGGACCAGCTTATACATCTCAAAAATTCCAGCAGTTCTGCCGTCAGATGGACGTGACCCACCTGACTGGACTTCCATACAACCCTCAAGGACAGGGTATTGTTGAGCGTGCGCATCGCACCCTCAAATCCTATCTATTAAAACAGAAAGGGGGAGTCGAGGCTCTACCCCGAGTACCAAGAGTGTCTGTGTCTATGGCACTCTTTACACAAAATTTTTTAAATCTTGATGCTCATGGCCATACTGCGGCTGAACGTCATTGTTCAGAGCCAGATAGGCCCAATGAGATGGTTAAATGGAAAAAATGTCCTTGATAATAAATGGTATGGCCCGGATCCTATCTTAATCAGATCTCGGGAAGCTGTTTGTGTTTTTCCACAGAATGAAGACAACCCATTTTGGATACCAGAAAGACTCACCCGAAAAATCCAGACTGACCAAGGGAATACTGATGTCCCTTGTCTTGGTGATGTCCAGGGCGACAATAACAAAGAGAGAGCAGCGATGGGGGATAATGTCGACATTTCCACTCCCAATGCCGGTGATGTATAATGCTCAAGTGTTCCCCGCCTTTTTTACCACTAACAAGGAACTGGGTTTGGCCTTGGTTCAGACAGCCTTGGCTCTGTCTGGACAGGTCCAGACGACTGACACCATTAACACATTGTCAGCCTCGGTGACCACAGTCATAGATAAACAGGCCTCAGCTAATGTCAAGATACAGGGAGGTCTCATGCTGGTTAATCAACGCATAGATCTTGTCCAGGAACAACTAGATGTATTATGGCAAAAAGCTCAGCTGGGATGTGAACAAAAGTTTCCGGGATTGTGCGTTACTTCCATTCAGTATGAGAAATTTACTAGGGCAGCTAATTTGTCAAAAAGTCTTTCTCAGTATATGTTACAGAATTGGACGGCTGAATTTGAACAGACCCTTCGGGAATTGCCATCATTCAGGTCAACTCCAAACGCTTGGACCTGTCCCTGACCAAAGTATTACCCAATTGTATCTCCTCAGCATTTTCCGTCTTTAAAGAATGGGTGGGATTATTTGGAGATACACTTTGCTGTGGATTAGTGTTGCTTCTTTGATTGGTCTGTAAGCTTAAGGCCCAAACTAGGAGAGACAAGGTGGTTATTGCCCAGGCACTTGCAGCTCTAGAACATGGTGCTTCCCCTGATATATCTATGCTTAAGCAATAGGTCGCAGGCCACTCAGCTCTTGCACCCCACGAGGCTAGTCTCATTGCACGGGATAGAGTGAGTGTACTTCAGCAGCCCAAGAGAGTTGCATGGCTAAGCACTGCAGTAGAAGGGCTCTGCGGCATATATGAGCCTATTCTAGGGAGACATGTCATCTTTCAAGAAGGTTGAGTGTCCAAGTGTCCTTCTCCCCAGGAAAAACGACACGGGACCAGACCAGGATCCCTCTGGGTGATGAGCCTGGGAAGAGGTTATGTGTACGGCTCCTTTACCTGCACACTGGGGATTTGACCTCTATCTCCACTCTCATCAAAATGGGTGGCCTATTGCTCTTATTAAAAGGAAAGGGGGATATGTGGAGAGCAGCCCTCACATTCGCCATTACAAGATGGCACTGACATCCTGTGTTCTAAATGGTAAACAAATAATCTGCGCATGTGAAAAGGGTAGTTCTCCACTCCATGTGCTCTGCCTTCCCTGTGACGACAACTCGGGCCAATGGGCTGCAGCCAATCAGGGAGCGACACGTCCTAGGCAGAGGATAATTCTCCTTAAAAGGGATGGGGTTTCGCCATTCTCTCTCTTGCTCTTGAAGATGTAAGCAATAAAGCTTTTGCCGCAGAAGATTTCAGTTTGTTGCGTTCTTCCTGGCCGGTCGCGAGAACGCATGTAAGAATAAAGAAAGAAATTAAGGACTTTTTAGAGTTTAATGAAAAATGAAGCCACAACATACCCACACTAATGGGACACAATGAAAGCATTTCTAAGTGGGAAACTCATAGCTCTGAGTACCTCCAAAAAGAAACTAGAGAGAGTACACACTAGCAGCTTGACAACACACCTAAAAGCTCTAGAAAAAAAAGGAAGCAAATTCACCCAAGAGGGTAGAAGGCAGGAAATAATCAAACTCAGGGGGAAATCACCCAAGTGGAAAAAAGAAGAACTATTCAAAGAATCAACCAAACTAGAAGCTGGTTCTTTGAGAAAATCGACAAGATAGATAAAGTCTTAGCCAGACTCACTAGAGGGCACTGGGGCAGCATCCTAATTAACAAAATCAGAAATGAAAAGGGAGACATAACAATAGATCCTGAAGAAATCCAAAACACCACCAGATCCTTCTACAAAAACTCAACAAAACTGGAAAACCTGGATGAAATGTACAAATTTCTAGACAGAGACCAGGTACCAAAATTAAATCAGGATCAAGTTAATGATCTAAACAGTCCCACATCCCCTGCAGAAATAGAAGCAGTCAGTAATAAGATCTAATTTCATTTCTGCACAAACTGTTCCACAAAGTACAATTAGAAGGTACTCTACCCAACTCATTCTATGAAGCCGCCATTACTCTGATACCTAAACCACAGAAAGATCCAACAAAGATAGAGAACTTCAAACCAATTTCCTTTATGAATATAGATACAAAAATACCAAAATACTCAATAAAATTCTCGCTAACCGAATCCAAGAACACATTAAAACAATCATCCATACTGACCATGTAGGTTTTATTCCAGGGATGTAGGGTTGATTTAATATACGGAAATCTGTCAACATAATCCATTATTTAAACAAACTGAAATACAAAAATCACATTATCATCTCCTTAGACTCGGAGAAAGCATTCAACAAAATCCAACACCCATTCGTGATAAAAGACTTGGAAAGATCGGGAATTCCAGGTCCATACCTGAACATCTAAGCAATCTACAGCAAACCAGTAGCCACCATCAAAGTAAATGGTGAGAAGCTGAAAGCAATCCAACTAAAATCACGGACTAGAAAATGCTGCCAACTTTCCCCCTACCTATTCAACATTGTACTTGTCCTAGCCTGAGGAAATCCACAAGGAAATCAAGGGGATACAAATTGGAAAAGAAAAGTCAAAATATCACTTTTTTGCAGATGATATGATAGTAAATATAAGTGACCCTAAAATTTCCACCAGAGAACTAAACTGATAAACAGCTTCGGTGAAGTACTAGGATATAGATTTAACTCAAACAAGTCAATGGCCTTTCACTACACGAAGTATAAACAGGCTGAGAAAGAAATTAGGGAAATAACACCCTTATCAATAGTCACAAATAATATAAAATATGTTGGAGTGGCTCTAACTAAGGAAGTGAAAAATCTGTATGATAAGAAGTTCAAGTCTCTGAAGAAAGAAATTAATGAAGATCTCAGAAGATGGAAAGATCTCCCATGCTCATGAATTGGCATGATCAACATTGTAAAAAACGGTGACCTTGCCAAAAGCAATCTACGAATTCAATGCAAACCCCATCAAAATTCCAACTCAATTCTTCAACGAATTAGAAGGAGCATTCTGCAAATTCATCTGGAATAACAAAAAACCGAGGATAGCAAAAACTCTTCTCAAGGATAAAAGAACCTCTGGTGGAATCACCATGACTGACCTAAAGTTGTACTACAGAGCAATTGTGATAGAAAACTGCATGGTACAGGTATAGCGACAGACAAGTAGATCAATGGAATAGAATTGAAGACCCAGAAATGAACCCACACACCTATAGTCACATGATTTTTGACAAGGGAGCTAAAACCATCCAGGGGAAAAAAAGACAGCATTTTCAACAAATGGTGCTGGCAAAACTGGTGGTTATCATGTAGAAGAACGCAAATTTATCCATTCCTATCTCCTTTTACTAAGGTCAAATTTAAGTGGATCAAGGAACTTCACATAAAACCAGAGACACTGAAACTTATAGAGAGAAAGTGGGGAAAAGCCTTGAAGATATAGACACAGGGGACCAATTCCTGAATAGAACATCAATGGCTTGTGCTGCAAGATCAAGAATTGACAAATGGAACCTCATTAAATTGTGAAGATTCTGTAAGGCTTTAAAGATATATGCAGAGGTGAAAAAAATTCCTGAATAGAAGAGCAATGGCTTGTGCTGTAAGATCGAGAATCGACAAATGGGACCTCATGAAATTGCAAAGTTTCTGTAAGCCAAAAGACACCGTCAATAATACAAAAGGGTGACCAACAGTTTGGGAAAGAATCTTTACCTATCCTAAATCAGATAGGGGACTAATATCTAATATATATAAAGAACTCAAGAAGGTGGACTCCTGAAAATCAAATAACCCCATTAAAAATGGGGCTCAGAGCTAAACAAAAAATTCTCACCTGAGGAATACCGAATGGCTGAGAAACACCCGAAAAATGTACAGCATCCTTAATCATCAGGGAAATGCAAATCATAACAATCCTGAGATTCCATCACACACCAGTCAGAATATCTAAGATCAAAAATTCAGGTGACAGCAGATGCTGGCGAGGATGTGGAGAAAGAGGAACACTCTTCCATTGTTGGTGGAACTGCAAACTTGTACAACCACTCTGGAAATCAGTCTGGTGGTTCCTCAGAAAATTGTACATAGTATTACCAGAGGATCCTGCAGTTCTTCTGGGAATATATCCAGAAGATGTTTCAACTGGTAAGAAAGACACATGATCCACTATGTTCATAGCAGCCTTATTTACAATAGCCAGAAGCTGGAAAGAACCCAGATGCCCCTCAACAGAAGAATGGATACAAAAAATGTGGTACATTTACACAATGGAGTACTACTCAGCTATTAAAAAGAATGAATTTATCAAATTCCTAGGCAAATGCTTTTGACCTGGAGGGCATTATCCTGACTGAGGTAACCCAATTACAAAAGAACTCAAATGATATGTACTCACTGATAAGTACATATTAGCCCAGAAACTTAGAATACCCAAGATATAAGTTACAATTTGCAAAACACATGAAATTTAAGAAGAATGAAGACAAAGTGAAGACACTTTGCCCTTTCTTAGAATTGGGAACAAAACATCCATGGAAGGAGTTACAGAGACAAAGTTTGGAGCTGAAACAATAGGATGGACCATCTAGAGACTGCCATACCCAGGGATCCAT
This sequence comes from Mus musculus, assembly GCF_000001635.26. NCBI lineage: Eukaryota > Metazoa > Chordata > Mammalia > Rodentia > Muridae > Mus > Mus musculus. The sequence goes on from NC_000087.7 coordinate 2,367,568, forward strand.
CCCATAATCAGCCTCCAAATGCAGACACCATTGCATACACTAGCAAGATTTTGCTGAAAGTACCCTGATATAGCTGTCTCTTGTGAGACTATGCCGAGGCCTAGCAAACACAGAAGTGGATGCTCACAGTCAGCTATTGGATGGATCACAGGGCCTCCAGTGGAGGAGCTAAAGAAAGTAACCTAGGAGATAAAGGGATCTGCAACTCTGTAGGTGGAAAAACAATATGAATGAATCAGTACCCCAGAGCTCCTGTCTCTAGCTGCATATGTATCAGAAGATGGCCTAGTTGGCCATCACTGGAAAGAGAGGCCCATTGGACATGCAAACTTTATATGCCCCAATACAGGGAACGCCAGGGCCAAAAAGGGGGAGTGGGTGGGTAGGGGAATGAGGGGGAGAGAATGGGGGACTTTTGGGATAGCATTGGAAATGTAAATGAGGAAAATACCTAATTAAAGAAAAAGATAAAGATAAACATGCTCATGTTTCTGAAGGGCATTTTGTTGAAAGATTGGAAAGCCTTTTGTTGTCTTCTTGATCAAACAGTGTGTCTTTGGGGGCATTTATTCTTGTGTCATAAAAATAATAATGTCTGTTGATATTGTTACTGATAAAAAATAAAATAAAGAATAAAGTGAGATGTTGACGAATCTTTAGTTGATTCCATGTATTCAAGGGAATATATGTATGTGTATGTGTATGTATGTATATGTATGTAAAAATCTTTGATAATGCCAAGGAAACTCAAAATTAAATTGAAAGATATCAACAACATGCTTCATAGTTTAGAATCCTTAGGGTTTTGTATTTTCAGATGAAGGATGTTCAAACAGTAAAGTCTACAGAAATGTTCTACCACCCAGAAATTTCTACTCACATTTATTTTGGGTAAGAAATATCAATCATATCCAATATTTGATTTCTGTTAGGAAAATAATTTTAAACTTCACGAACAGTTTTCAATAGAACAAATGCACAAAACAAAGCATCAAAAGTCGGCTTTACATTCTTCATGGGGAAACATTTCAAGGAAGGCTAATTCTTTTCTAAATCTATAAAAGATGATACAAGTGAAGGAACACACTTCACTGTGTAATTATTAGAACTCATTTTCTAAATATTCGATTTAAAATAAGAGGGCAGCCAGGCATATTAGTTCACAATTTTAATCCTAGTACTATGGAGGTGGAGGCAGATAGATCTTTGTGAGTACCAGTTTAGCTTGTTCAACATAGTGAGTTCCAAGGCAGTCAGAGCTAAAAATGAGACCATGTCACAAAAATTCCAGGCCCTCAGCAAAAGAAAAATAAGAGGGCACCTGTAAAGAAGGATCAGTAGTTAAGAGTGGCTGCTCTTTCATAACATCTGGGTTTGATTCCTAGCACCTACATGATGTTCACAAACATCTCCAACTCCAGTTCAAGAGGATGTGATGCTCTGTTCTAAATTCTCCAAGCTCCAAGTACATATGTATATGACTTACAGACATACTTACAGGCAAAACACATATATACATAAAAATAGTAAAAAATGCTAAAATTCTATATTTAAAACAAGAATCCCCAAGTTCTTTTTAAATCTAATGAAATTATTTCTAAAGAGTATAGTCAATTATACTTCAGAACTTACATTTTACATAAATATTTGAAGAACATTTTTGTAGGACATTTTCATCAGTAAGTACTGCAGATCATAAAAATTTTAATACTTTAGAAAATGTTTAGTACCTTTCTAGCACACATAGTTAGCTTTCAATAATTAGGATTGATGTATATATCATGGTGTCCATGTTTAATTCTCTCAACATATAAAGTACTAGAAAAAGAGATTATTAAGTGATTATTCTACCTCCTCCAAATAAAGCAAATCCTTCAGTTATCAAAATGATTTGATATAATGGGTAACCTTAAAAAGCCATATATTATTTTTAAAATATAATATTGTTTAATGGTGGTAGAGAGATGGCTCATCAGTTAAGAAAACTTGCTGTTCCTTGAAAAGGACCTAGGTTTGGTATCTAGCACTCACATGGTGGCTCACAACTATCTATGACTCTATATCCAAGGTAACTGTAATAATCAAATGATATCTATGTGCAACATCCACACATGTGGTGCACATATATACCTGTAAGCAAAACACTAATACACATAAATAAGTCTAAAAAATAGGTATTAAGGGCATTGTTTCCTAAGCCATGTAAGAAGTTTTCTGTCTATGATCCTACACTAGGAAGCATATGCAGGATATTTTCTTGTCAAGGACAACTTAGGTTTCATAGGAACATTTAGGCTAGCCTGAACTACATAGTGCCACCATATCTCAAAGACAAATTATTGTCTTTCAAGAAAGCTCATGTAACATTCAGTTACATATAAATTAAAACAGATTATTTTGGATCTGAGTACCATTCTTTCACTGCTTAGTAAAGTTGTCTTTCACTTTCAGTTACATAATTCATTTTATAAAAATCAATGAGGGAACATAAAGATGATTCAGAAGTTAAGAGCACTGGTTTCCTTTCAGAGATCTGAGGTTAGATACTCAGAAAACACAAGGTTGCTCACAACCTATAACTCCAGATGCAGGGGATTCAGTACCTTCATATGTCCCCCTCAGTAACCAGATACACAAGTTGTTCACATAAAAGCATGCAAGCAAGACAACCGTAATCATAAAATAAAACTTAAAAAAGTAATCAGGGTGACAATAAAGAATTCAATTTTGCACTGTGCCATAGAAAGAAAAAAAGCACAGAGCAGTCCTAGGAAAAACAAAACAAAACAAAACAAACACACACACACACACACACACACACACACACACACACTGTACTGGCTAGTTTTGTGTCAACTTGACACAGCTGGAGTTATCATAGAGAAAGGAGCTTCAGTTGAGGAAATGCCTCCATGAGATCCAACTGTAAGGCATTTTCTCAATTAGTGATCAAGGGGGAAAGGCCTCTTGTGGGTGGGACCATCTCTGGGCTGGTAGTCTTGGGTTCTATAAGAGAGCAGGCTGAGCAAGCCAGGTGAGGCAAGCCAGTAAAGAACATCCCTCCATGGCCTCTGCATCAGCTCCTGCTTCCTGACCTGCCTGAGTTCCAGTCCTGACTTCCTTTGGTGATGAACAGCAGCATGGAAGTGTAAGCCAAATAAACCCTTTCCTCCCCAACTTGCTTCTTGGTCATGATGTTTGTGCAGGAATAGAGACCCTGACTAAGACACACACAAAACCTGACTTAATATAAAATTAACACTGGGTCAATGAAAAACTGTTGGATGTACAGAATTTTGTATACTTATCACTTAGCTTTGAATACATGGAACTGTAAAATTGTTTATATCTATTTTTTTCCTATAAAAATTGCTACAAAGCAGTTATGATGATGCTTCAGTAGTTAAGAGTGTTTAATCTGAAAGGAGCAGATTTGCATGTTTGAATCTAGTACCCATCTACAAAACCAACCATGGATGGTTGCTTCTACAATAGCAGCACTGTGTTAGGAAGAGTGAGAATTGCTAGGATCTGCTGGCTGCTTGTGTAGCTGCATGATCAGTGAAAATGCCTGTCTTAAGGGAACAAGGTGGAAAGTAATAGAGAAACACCGGACACCCTTCTCTGCCCTTCAAACGGGCATATATGCACCACACACACAAACGTACAAAAAATAAATATCAAGATTCATTAATGTCACAACTGTTCAAAAAGCACCATTTTCACTTTCTGTACCACAGGGAAAAAATGAGTACATGATGCTAAATCAAAAATATTTCCAAGAGTCTGTGACATGAGTAGACCTTGATTGCTGACTCCTCATGTAGTCCGATAACACCCAGAAGCTCAACTCCCAGGTACTTTACCACTCCCAGGATCATAAGAAAGGCCCCAACATCAGGAGTAACTGAGTTCAAAAGGATCCAGGGACACAGGAACCCCTGACTGTCCAGTGGGATGGATTTCTTCCAGTCTGAACCTGCACCTAGAGCAGACCTTGGGTGCTGACTCTGCACCCACTCTTAAGACACTCAGATTGGCCCTGACTCCCAGGTATTCTGAAAGACCCAGGATCACAGGATCACAGTGCAGGCTCAATTTCCAGGAGATCAGACACACCCAGAAACACACCTAGTGACAGAAGATCAAACCTGCAGGCACAGCATCTTTCCCAACACATTGTGTAACTGGGTCCACCAACAAGATCCAGGAAAACAAAGACACCTACCCAGCCAGAGTCACGGGTACTGTACAGCTTCCACTTGTGTCCAGGGAAAACGTAGGGCTCTGGCTCCCCACTAAGCCTTGTAACAGAGAAAGCTAAATGCCCAAGAGCTCTGACAGCAGGATCTCAGGAGATTGGTCACACCAGGATTTCAGCATCTAAGTAGCAGCTTGACTTCCTGGAGTTCAGACTCACCAAGAATCTAGGATCGCAGAGACAGCAGGACTCTGATGATTTCTGACACAACCATGATTGCAGGAGAGATAGGATTCAGTCAGAGATAGCAAGGGAAGGTAGCATCAAAGAAAATGAGATTGCAAGAGTTAAGTGAAAGATTATAAGCAATAGAAACCAAGGCTAGTTGTCACCATCACTACCCAGTTTGGCCACCACAGCAAGTCCTGAATACCCCAAAACATTTTAAAAGAAAGATTCAGATAAAAAAATCATATCTCAGGATGATGATGGAGGACTTTAAGTACAAAAATAACTCCCTTAAAGAAATACAGTAGAACACTGGTAAACAACTACAAGCCCTCAAAGAGGATACACAAAAACCCCTTAAAGAGTTACAGGAAAAGATAATCAAACAGATGAAGTATTTGAACAAAAACATCTAGGATCTAAACATGGAAATAGAGACTATAAATAAATCACAAAGAGAGATGAACCTAGTACAAATAGATGCAAGCTTCCGCAACAGAATAAAAGAGATAGAATAGATAATCTCAGGTACAAAAGATACCATTGAAAACATTGACACAACAGTCAAAGAAAATGAAAAATGCAAAAATCTCCTACAACAAATCATCCAGGAAATTTAGTACATAATGAGAAGACATACACTACGGATAATAGGTATAGAAGAGAGAGAAGATTCCCAAGTCAAAGGGCCAGCAAGTATCTTCAATAAAATTATAGGAAAAAAAACCTTTAGAAACATGTTAAAAGAGATATCTATCAATGTACAAGAACCCTAAAGAAGTCCAAATAAACTGGACCAGAAAACAAATTCCTCCTGACACATATTAATCTGAACAACAAATGCACTAAATATAGAATATTAAAAGCAGTAAGAGAAAAAGATCAAGTTATAAAGGCAGACCTATTAGAATTAGATCAGACTTCTTATTAGAGACTATGAAAGACATACGTTCCTGGAAAATGTTATACAGACCTAAGAGAAGACAAATGTCACCCCAGGCTACTATTCCTAGCAAAACTCTCAATTACCATAGATGTAGAAACCAAAGTATTCCATGACAAAACCAAATTCACACAATGTCTTCCAAAGAATCCAGCCCTTCAATAAAAAAAGTTAAAATACAACACAAAGAGGAAAACTACATCCTAGAAAAAAGAAGAAAGAAATCTTCTTTCAACAAAATCCAAAGAAGATAGCCACAAACATAATTCCACCTCAAACAAGAAAATTAACAGGAAACACCCAACAGTCACTGGTCTTTATATTTCTTAATATCAATGGACTCAATTCTCCAATAAAAAAAAACATAGAGTAATAGACTGAATACATAAACAAGGCCCAGGATTTTGTTGCATAGAGGAATCCCACCTTAGTGACAAATACTGACACTGCCTCACACTAAAAGGTTGGAAAAAAAATTCCAAGCATATATTCCTTGGAAACAAGCTGGAATAGCAATTCTATGATGGAATATAATCAACTGAGGAACAAAAGATTTTTCTTTAAGTAAGGAATGCACTTTATGCACGTCAAAGGATAAATTAACAAAGATGAACTCACTATTTTGAACATATATGCTCCAAATGCAATGGCACCTAAATTCATAAAAGAAACTTTACTAAAGCTCAAAGTCCATATTATAACCCACGTAATAATAGTGGGAGACTTCAATAGTCCACTCTCAACAACAGAGATCCTGGAAATAGAAACAAAACAGAGACACTGTGAAACTAACAGAAGTTATGAAAGAAATGGATTCTAACACATATCTAAATCTATAGATATATATACTTAGAGATATATCTATATCAATAGATATCTATAGAGTATTTTATCATAAAACAAAAGAATATCCCTTCTTCTCAGCACCTCATGATGCGTTCTCCAAACTAACCATATAATGGGTCACAAAACTAGCTTTAACATATATTAAAATATTTAAATAATTCCATGCATCCTATCAAGTCACCATGGACTAAAGCTGATGTTCAATGATAATATAAAGAACAGAAAATCCACATACATGTGGAAGGTAAAAATCAATCTATTCAATGATAACTCGATCAAAGAAGATATAAAGGAAGAAAATGAAAAGGGAGACATAACAACACAAACTTAGGAAATCAAAAAAAAATCATCAGATACTACTACAAAAGCCTATAATAAACAAAACTGCAAAATCTGGATGAAATGTTCACTTATCCAGAGAGATATCTTGCACCAAATTTAAATCAGGATCAGATAAACCCTGTAAACATTCCCATACTCTCCCCAAGAAAAGCCCAGGATCTGATACGTGTAGTTAGAAATCTATAAGACATTCAAAGAAGACCTAATACCAACACTTTTCAAACTATTATGCAAAACCAAAAGAGGAGGAACACTATTCAATTTGTTTTATGAAGCCTCAATTACACTTATAACCAAACCATACAAAGTCCTAATGAAGAAGGAAAACTTTAGACCAATTTCACTTGTGAATATTGATGCAAAAATTCTCAATAAAATTCTGGTAAACAAAATCCAAAAACACATCAAAACAAACATCCTTCATGATGAAGTGTGCTTCATTCCAGGGATACAGGGTTGGTTCAATATATGGAAATCCATCAATCTAATCCACTATGTAAACAATCTCAAGGGGGGGGGAAGACAACAACAACAAAAAAGTATTATCTCATTAGATGCTGAGAAATAATTTGAAAATATTCAACAACCCTTCATGATAAAAGACTTTGAAAGATCAAGAATTCAGGGCACATACCTAAACATAGTAAAATCAATATACAACAAACCAGTAGCCAAAGTCAAAATAAATGGAAAGAATTTTGATACAATCCCACCAAAATCAGACAAGACCAGACAAGACGTCCCACTCTCTCCTTACCTATTAACTATAGTACTAGAAGTTCTAGCCAGAGCAACTAGATAACAAAAAGAGTTCAAAGGGATAAAAATTGGAAAGGAATAAGTCAAAATAACCCTATTTGCAGAAGATATGGTAGTATATTTAAGTGACCACAAAAATTCTACGAGAGAACTCCTAAATCTGATAAACAACTTCAGTAAAGTGGCTGGAGTGGCTGGATATAAATTAACTCAAACAAATGAGTAGCTTTCCTCTACTCAAAGGATAAACAGGCTGAAAAAGAAATTATGGAAGCAACTCCCTTCACAATAGTCAAAAATTATAATACCTTGGTGTGACTCAAACCAAGCAAGTGAAGGATCTGTATGACAACTTCAAGTCTCTGAAGAAAGTAATTGAAAATCTCAGAAGATGGAAAAATCTCCCATGCTCATAGATCAGCACGATTAATTCAGTAAAAATGGCAATCTTGCCAAAAGCAATCTCCAGATTCAATGCAATCTCAATCAAAATTCAAACTCAATTCTTCATAGAGATAGAAAGAGCAATTTGCAAAATTATTTGGAATAACAAAAATCCAGGATATCAAAAAATTATTCACAACAATTAAAGAAGTTCAGAGGGAATCACCCCCCACCTCAAGCTGTATTATAGAGCAATAGTGGTAAAAATGTATGGTAATGGTACAGAGACAATGACTTCAAGAAATTCACAGGCAAATGTATGGAACTAAAATATATCATCCTGTGTGTGGTAACCCAATTCAAAAAGAACAAACATGGTATGCACTCCCTGATAAATTGATACTTGCCTAAAAGCTCAGAATACCCAAAATGTAATTCACAGACCACATGAAGCTCAAGAAGAAGGAAGAAAAAAGTGTGGGTGTTTCAGTCCATCTTAGAATGAGGAAAAAGAATGCTCCTGGGAGGAAATATGGAGACAAATTGCATAGCAGAGAATGAAGGAATGATCATCCAGAGTCTGCCCAACCTATGGATACATCCCATATACAGACAAAAAACACAGTCACTACTGTGGATACCCACAAGTGCTTGCTGACAGGAGCCTAATATGGCTGTCTCATGAGAGGCTCTGACATTGCTTGGCAAGAACAGAGGTTGGTGCTCACAGTCAAACATCAGATTAATCTGAGGTCCTCGGTGCAGAAGTTAGAGGAAGGACTGAAGGAGCTGAAGGGGTTTGCAACATTTTAGAAAGAAGAACAATATGAATCAACCAGACCCCCCAGAGCACCCAAGGACTAAGCCACCAACCAAAGAGGGGGACCCAAAGCTCCCGCTGCATATATAGCAGAGGATGGCCTTGTCAGACATCAGTGGGAGAAGAGGTTCTTGGTCTTGTGAAGGCTTGATGCCCCCGTGTAGGCAAATGCCAGGGTGGGAGGGTAGGAGTTTGTGGGTGGGGGAACACCCTCATAGAAGCACAGGGAGCAGTAATGGAACAAGGAGTTTCTGGAGTGAAACCAGGAAAGCGCTAATATTTGAAATGTAAAGAAAGATAATAGTGAATCAAAATAAACAAACAAACAAACAAATAAGAATTATTTAATATAAAATATTCACAAAATACTACATATAAATAGGAATAAGTCATTAAGATGTCATATATTATATTAGCTAATATTTCCTATTATATAAATTATGTAAATACTATATAGTTTTAAAATAATATTGATACAAAAAATTTTCCATTTTTCAAATTTCCAAGAATATTTTGTACTGGAAATCTGTGAAGAATTAAAGTTTTGAAAAGTTAGGATCCTGGGGATACAGATGGAAGGAAGGTGGAAATGTGTTTAGAATCATTAAATTACACAATTAACATAAATAAATCAATGGCTTTTTTTAGTATGTAAATTATACTTCAATAAAGCTGTGAAAAGGCTTGGCCAACTGTAATGCTTCTCATGTGAGTTGGTATTTGTCATCGCTCCTGTGATATAGCTGTTAATAGTAGTCGGTTTTATTACAGATTAATCAGACACCAATATAACCATGAAGGGATAACACTCCGTTCCATCAGGAGAAAGAAATCAAGTAAAATTCATTGAATTTCTTGATGAGGATTTTTCTGGTATTAGCTGAGTTGGCAGGGAGTTGGACAGGTTGGGGTGTACCCCAGTAATTTTAACACATACTAGAATATGGGGCTTCTGAGGCTATAGGATATATTCACTTCTTTTCACTTATTATTGAGTATCCTTGCTGGTGAAGGTAGTTACCCTTCCCTTAGCCATGCAGGTAAGTGGGTCTATGCAGAGACAGAAGAGAGTAGATGGTATTGAGTGGGTTATGAAGAAAGTTAAACATTACTGTGCTGGGATTTTATTTTTACCCTAATTGACAATCTAGAATCACCTGAGAAGAGAGAACAATTGAAGAATTGTCTCTATACACTTGGTCTTTGGGTAAGTCTATGGGACATTTTCTTGGTTAATGATTGATATGGGAGTGCCAACGACTGTGGGTAAGCTCATCTGTATTCATGTATAAATGGGAGCCTTTTGGGTGTATTTGAACAAGCCATGGGAAAGATGATGGTTTTAATAAGAATGTCCCCTATAGACTTATATATATTAATACTTAGTAACCGGGGAATGGCAATTAGTTTAAGGATTAGAAGGAATAAGAGAATGTGTGGTTTCATTGGAGGAAGTGGGTGTGTCAACAAGGGTAGGCTTTGAGCTTTCAAGAACCCAATGTAATGGCAGTCTCTCTCTCTCTCTCTCTCTCTCTCTCTCTCTCTCTCTCTCTCTCTCTCTCTCTCTCTCTCTCTCTCTCTCTCTCTGCCTAAGGATCAATAGTTCTCTATTGCTCCATTGCTATGCTCTCTCCTGAGATGAGTGACCAAAGTTCTGAAACTGTAAGCAAGCCTCCAATTAAATGCTTTGTTTTCTAATAGTTGCCTTAACCATGGTGTCTCTTCACAGTAATATAACAGTGACAAAGACAGGGGCAAGCCAATAAGCAATGTTTCCTGTTACCACTTCAAGTTGCTGTTTTGGCTTCCTCGGTGATAATCTGTAACCTGTATGCAACTAACCCTTCTAATCCCAAGTTATTTTTGATTGTATTATTCTTCATGGTGAGAAAGAAGCAAACTAGAACAATTACATCTCAGGTAGGTACATTATCACATCTTATTTTGAATTAAAATAAAATGCCTATACATTATTATTTGTGGTTATAGGATAAGTGACAGTGCTACTATTAGACATTTTGCTTCTGTAAGAATCTGTCTTACTTAAGGTTTCTATTGTTGTAAGGACACACCATGTTCAAAAAGGAAATTCCATAGCAAAGATTTTATGCAGCTTATATTTCCACATATCTGTTCATCACCAAAGAAGTCGGGACAGAAACTGAAAAAAAACACAGCATCCTGGAGACAGGAGCCCATGCATAGGCTATGGAATGGTGATGCTTGTTGACTTGCTCCTCAAGTATTGCTTTCATAAAGAGCCCAGGACTACCAGCACAAGGATGTCAATACCCACAATGGTCTGGGTGCTCTCCCACCAATTAAGAAAATTACTAATAGCTGGATCTTATGGAGGAATTTTCTCAACTGAGGCTCCTCCTCTTAGAAGATTCTAGATCTTGTCAAGTTGCTATGAAACCAGTGTGTCATTCTGAATATAGTTGGCCTATGAGGAGGTGTGGCCTTGTTGGAGAATGTGTGTCCTTGCTGGAGGAAGCATATCACTCTGGGGTTTAAAGCTCTGCCCAGTGTGGAAGAGACTCTCCTCCTGGCTGTATGCAAAAGAGATATTTTCTCCTGTCTGCAATTGGTTCAAGATGCATAACTCTCAGCTTCAACTCCACCACGTCTGCCCAGACACTGCCATGTTTCCTGCCTAGATGATAGTGGACAGAACGTCTGAAACTGTAATGAAATCTTGAAAAGCCCTAATTAATTGTTTCTTATGAGTGTCCTTGGTCATGGTGTCTTTTCACAGCTATGAAACCCTAACTAAGATAACCAGCAAGTACAGAAACTCTCCCAGATATCAAAATTAATCAACAATAGAGAGTATTTTCAAGTCCTGCAGCATACAAACTTATTCAAGAGAGAAAAACACCAGTGAATGAGTGCATGACAAGCCTGCATTAAAAAGACACTCTTAGAGTATAGATTTGGCCCAGTCAGACAACCATGATGCACAGGGGCTTCTCAGGAGAAGTCACATACATAGTGGTCAACGTCATAGCATTTGAAACCCATGACAACTGGCATAGGAAAGAGGTCAGCACATATGCATTGGATACACCTTCAGTGTTTTCTGAGAATGAGGTCACACATAAGTAAAAGACTGGAATTTCCAGGGGATAGACAGGCTGAAGTGACACATAGGTATGTAGGGAGTCATACATTTGGAAGAGAGTCCGGTTGAATAGTTCAGTTTTGGGGCTTTTTGATAGTCATTGGGGGCACTCATCAGAGACCTCTAAAAGATCACAGTATTCAGCAGAGGCAAAGAGTGCTCAGGAATGGAACAAAGGATCTATTCAACACCTGAAATTAGCTCACAGCACACTCATTTTATCATTTAAATTGCTTTTTTGAACTAATCATACAAAATCATGGTTTTTATGATGCTTTAGGGAGTCTCATATATATATTCTTAGATTTGGATTCAATAGTTATCCTGGTAAAAATGTACTCTAAGAAACACACACACACACACACACACACACACACACACACACACACACACACACATCCTATTCTAGTTAGTGGCTGGCTATTTGTTAAGAAACCAAAGAAGCCAATGTGGATATGGCCCAAGTTTAACTATTTCCAGAAACTTTCTATTCTTCCATGGTCTCCTGCTTCACTTTTTGAGGACTCCATCTTAGAATTCTTTTGTCCCTCAGTGTCCTCTACTCCTTTTTGTGTCCTTTGTTCTTTTTAAAGGTAACCATCAATTTGATCTTTCTTACCTTCATCCTGGTCTCTTTTCTGCATGTGAATATTGGATTTCTTAAAAAGATATCTTTATGGGATTAGAGAGATGACTCAGTGTTAACAAGCACTTTTGCACTGTAAGAAGACTGGATTCGGTTTCTTGAATTCATTTCCAATGGCTATCAATCACCTTTAGTGCCAGCTCCAGGGGGCTTGACAACTCATGTCTCTGTGGTCACCTGTACTCACAAGCACATGACCTACCCCCACACATATAAGTAAAGATAAAACTCTTAAAAAGAGAGATAAGTTTCATTAGATTTCTTTATTCCAATGAAACCTGGCATTCTCTGATTTCTGAGTCTATTTGGATCATTTTTGGGGGGGGGGCGAGTTCACCTTGTGTTCCAAGACCACATTCCTTTTATCTGTCACTCTTTCCCCAACTTTATGTTTCTCCCTCTGACTTCACACCAGAGATTCCACCTATGTTTTGTCCTTCTCCCCTACCTCCTAAACTTCCATCTTTTGCTGTCATCCCTGCTCCTCCAAGTCCCATTTACAATTCCTTTCTCTCCATGCACACCAGAAAAGCTAAGTCCTGTTCATTTTATCATGTGTGATATTAGATGTATGTACTATTTACAGCCTAAATTGAAACTTTTGTCTTCCTTTGATGTTTCTTCAACCATAGCCTGTCTCTTCCACCAAAGTGTTCACTCACAGCGTGTCATGTCATATGTTTTAATTTTTAGAGAAAAATAAATTTTATTGGCAAAGATACTGGGTTGTCAAAGACACTTAAGTAACCAACACAGGAAAACAAACTTTTTTTCCAAACCTATAAGTTTACATCCCTGTACTTTTGTGATTTTTCACCTTAAGGAATCTTTGGCACCAGATTATAGACATAGATATGGAGGTCACCATCAAACTTGATAAAGTACACAGAAGGATTGGCTAGAATTTGGTAAACAACCTTTCCAATCTTTTTGGAACTATTGTCTCTGGTATACTGCACCTACTTACCTATTAAGTCATCATTGTTATCATGTGATCTCACCTCAGACTGGGGAGTCTCTGGAATGATGTGGAGGTTACCTTCCTTGTAGTCATCCAGGAGCTGATAGACGTAGAAGACCAGATCCTTCTTGTGGGTAATATAAAACCAGTCCTTCATGATTGGTACCTGGGCTAGCACCACCCCCTTTCGGTTTTCCTCAGAGCCATGTTTTCCCTCAAATTTGTGTTGTACCACT